>NC_091131.1:33056740-33274240 GCF_040183065.1 Periplaneta americana | reverse complement strand
TCATAGTTTCGTCATTACTTCGTTACGAAAGGTAATAGAATATCTGAGGTTCTCTATTGCATCCGGTAGAGCGCTCTAGTGTGGCGT
This sequence comes from Periplaneta americana, assembly GCF_040183065.1. Classification (NCBI taxonomy): domain Eukaryota; kingdom Metazoa; phylum Arthropoda; class Insecta; order Blattodea; family Blattidae; genus Periplaneta; species Periplaneta americana. The sequence continues at coordinate 33,274,153 of NC_091131.1, read as the reverse complement.
GTAAAAATATCGATAGTACAACTGGCTCTAATCGATTACCACACTACATTTTGGTCAAAGAGTACAAGCTACAGCAATATTATTCTAATAATTCTATGATCTTTGGTTTGTTCTTCTGTGGTTACATGGTAATCATCATCATAAAATGACAGTCGATACGAACAGCTGTTAGAGGGGCGACCATTTTTTCTCTATATACAACCCTTAAACAAGGGGTTTCGTGTATATAACTACTGCAAAGCAATTCCCATTGTGTAGTTACAGAGTGTTTATACGTCCATAGCTTATTCACGGTTTATTAGTAACGTTTTCTGTCTCAACTCTGCATAAGTCTCGTATAAAAACTATACACGGTTTATTAGTAAGACTGAGAATATACTATTTTAAAATCTGTCGGTTTATTTGTATTTCAGGCAGTCTGAAACCTTACATTTGAAAACAGTGAAGGCTCCTTGTAGTCGGAGATACCCGCCATCTTGAACACTTGGCGGTCCCGTATGAATCTCATTACAAGAGTTTATTATCTGGCATCTGACTGGAACAAACCGTTCCCGTGTTAAAGAGCACTCGATCAATCATAGACACTGAATGACGCGGATGGATTTGGGCGCTGAGCAATGGCGACAGGACAATAACAAATTAGACAAAATTATGAATACATCTGCTTTCTGAGCCACAATCTGTCTGCTAGGTTGCACGTGGTACCCTTATCCCACAGTCTATAACACTGTCCGGCGGAAATTCCGTGGCCATTCCCCATAGATCTCACAGCTCGTAGCTAGGCAATGACATTTTTACTAACTTACCAAAAAAATATCATTCTCTGTGGCTATTGATTGCCTTCATTATTAGCCCCATAATAATTAACATCATTTTTCTCCAAGAATTTTAATCATTTCATTTTTCTGTATAGTCCGACGGTAATTCCGTGACCATGCAGCTGAGAAATGGTAATATTAATAAGTTGGTCGAAATTATGATTAGATTACGTCTGTTTTTATGAGTCTGTATTCTAAGTTGTACGTTGTACCTATACTATACATCCTACAAAACCGTCCGGCGTAAATTCCTTGGCTATAGGATTTATATAGTTGTAAAAATAACTGAGCAGTAACATTTTTACTATATTAACTTAAGAATCTCATTTTCGGTGGCTATGATGATCTTCATTAATATTCCTCTAATAATTTGGCTAGTTTCATTATTTAATACAGTCCGACAGTAATTCCATGGCCGAGAAGCTGAGCAATGGTGACACTATAATAAAGAATTAGACAAAACTATGAATACATATGCTTTCTGAGCTACAGTCTGTCTGCTTGGTTGCATATGATGCACTTATCCTACATTCTGTAAAAATGTCCGGCGGAAATTCCATGACCATAGGTTTTATAGTTGTCAAAACAACTAAGCAGTGCCATTTTTGCCACATTAACTGAAGACTTTCATTTTCAGTATCTATGATTATCTTCATTAATACCCAATAATAATTATCATCACTTTCCCTATGAATTTTAATAATTTTCATTATTTAGTATAGTCCGTCGGTAATTCCGTGGCCATGGAATTGAGCAATAATGACACTATAATACAAAATTAAATGAAATTATGAATGCAACTGTTTGATGGGTCACAAAATACCCCCTATGTTGCAAGGGTAACTTTATCCTACATTCTAGAACACTGTTCGACGGAAATTTTGTGGCCTCAGGTTTCATTGTCAAGATTACTGGACACTGACATTTTTCTATGTTAACTAAAGACTTCCATTTTCACTGGTTAGGACTGCAGCCATTATTACCTTGATGATAGTTATCACCACCTTTGTCCAAAAACAAATAAATAAATGATAGAGTGAGTGAATGAGTAAATAAATATGTAACTAAGTAGGTAAATAAATAAATGAAAGAGTGAAAAATAAATAAATAAGTAAATGATTAAATGATTGAATGAATTAACGAATGAACGAACAAATAAGCAAAGAAACAAATAAATAAACAAATTAATACAGAAACAAGGAAACAACTAAATAAAAATGAGTAAATAAGTAAATAAATAAGCAAATAATTAAGTAAATATCTAAGTAAAATTGAGTAAATACATAAGTAAATAACTAAATAAATAAGTAGATATCTATGTAACTAAATATGCAAATAAATAAGTAGGTAAATAATTAATTAATTATTAAGCAAATTACTAATTCAATAGTTAAGTAAATAAACAAGTAAATATTTAATTAAATAAATAAGTAAATTGCTAAGTAAATAAATATGCAAATCTATAGTAGGCCTAATAATAAATCCGTAGCCGAAATTTTTCTCGTAATTTTCGATTTTCCAAAAATAATTGGTCCTAACATATAATTAACCGCCCTGAAACCGAAAATCGCTTTTTTGAAATTTTTGTTTGTATGTCTGTCTGTCTGTCTGCCTGGATGTTTGTTACCTTTTCACGTGATAATGGCTGAACCGATTTATAGGAAAATTTGAATATAAATTAAGTTTGTTGTAGCTTAGAATTTAGGCTATATGGCATTCAAAATATTTTATTTAAAAGGGGGGTTATAAGGGGCTTGAATTAAATAAATTGAAATATCTCCCTTATTATTAATTTTCATGAAAAATATTACATAACAAAAGTTTCTTTAAAAATAATTTCCGATAAGTTTTATTCCATACAAAATTTTGATAGGACTGATATTTAATGAGATAAATGAGTTTCAAAATTACAATAACAACGCCATCGAAGGCAGTGTAATGAAATTAAAAGCAAATGTCTTCGTCTATAAGGGGCCTTGGACAACAACAATCGAAAGCTATGAATCATAGCCTACAGAGAATGTTTCTGTGTTTGTATGAAGTAATATCGGAAGCTAAAGTAACCGATTTGTATAATTAATTATTAATTCACCATTGGAAAGTGTAGTTTCTCTAGATGGACATAGTGCTATAATGTTATTACAGTAACTTCTGAGTGAATCGAGGACAGGTAAGATTAAAATAGCTTCTCATGCACAGAAAACTTGATAGGCATTCGTTTCCTGTATTTCCTAAAATAAATTTTATGACCAAATGAGTGGTCTCTGGATCAAAATGATAGCATTTTAATTTTTTAAATACAATTTAAATTAAGTAATATAATAAACGATGTATCCTTCTATCAAACACGAATGTTGCCTGGATCAAATGTCCTATTTTAATTATGTAATTACTTTATATTTATTTCTAACGGGTGCAGCGGAGCGCACGGGTACGGCTAGTAAGTAAATAAGAATATAAATAAGTAAGTAAATAAATAAGTAAGTAAATAAGCAAATAAATTTATAAATGTAAAAATAGAATATAGGCTAAGGAAGAAGAGGGGTGAGGCAAGTGGCCAACAGTCTTGCAGGTCACATATTCAGTTTTTCTCAGGCCCAAACTCCTTTGCAAGGACGCACTTTTAAAGTTTATGATTTATCTCCTTTTACCCAAACACCATCGATTTTTATAGAAATAAAATTACCGGAGATTGAACAATTTTATGCTAGAATAAGATAACTATTTACAAGAAGCCATGTCTGAATGAGTCCCAATTACTGATCAAGTGCCTAGTAAGCTTGCGTTTGAATTCAATTTTATTTCGACAGTCCCTGATGCTAGCGGGTAGCGAATTCCTCAGTGAAAGAGAATGAGTAAGAGGAGGTGTGATGAGATGGTATTGTTAGTATTGTTTCATGGCGAGAACATGTGTTTAGATTATGATGGGAGGGAAGGTACGTGGAGCGAGACGACAGGTACGAAGGAATAGAAGAGTTCAAGATTTCGAAGAGAAGGACAAGTGAATGTAAATGTCTTCTTTTATCATAATTTTCGATAATCATTTAAAATGGAACCAACACATTAATTACCTTTGTAATAAGTTACGTAAAATAATATATTATTTTGTTTTATTGAGGAATTACTTGTCAATAAGTTTAATACGTAGAATATATTTAACTTTATTTCAATCGTTAATTATGTATGGAATTATAGGATGGGGTAGCTCATTTAAATCCAAGTTTAATGCACTTTATTTATTACAGAAGAAAATAATTAAAATATGCCTTCATAAACCTATTGATTTTCCATCTCAAAATTTGTTTCTACACTGTAATGTACTTAACGTAAGATAAATTTATTATATTGTATTAATAAAATTCATACATAAAAATCGAAATAATTTTGAATTGTATTCTCATAGTTATGAAACAAAAGGTATGAATTCTTTAAGATTGTTTGAACCAAAATGCAACACTGTTACAGTATTTAATCATAGTAGTAATTTAGGCCCAAGAATATATAACAAATTTATATTTAAATATCCTAATCTTGTCAATTCTAATAGTTCTAGTATTAAATTTAAAAAGTTATGTATAGATTTTATAAAAATTGAAAAATTGTAAATTTAAATGTATATACTATAATTGCACAATGGACATGAGACAAATTGTATTGTATAATTATTAATTTCAATTAAGGAATCCGCCCTTGAGCACGAGTTCTACTCTTTCAGGGGTGAGCTAATTTTTTTCTATATATATTATATTTTATGTTACAATTATTAGTAAAATAATAAATAGACAGACAGACAGACAGACAGACAGACAGACAGACAGACAGACAGACAGACAGACAGACAGACAGACAGACAGACAGACAGACAGACAGACAGACAGACAGACAGACAGATAGATAGATAGATAGATAGATAGATAGATAGATAGATAGATAGATAGATAGATAGATAGATAGATAGATAGATAGATAGATAGATAGATAGATAGATAGATAGATAGATAGATAGATAGATAAATCAGGTTTAAGCCAAGCTACTGCTTCCAGGGATCATATTTGCGAACATTGCTTAGAAAAATTACACACAAATTATGAGCACGTTGAAGTTTCGTTTTGTTTTTGCTGGAAAGGTCAGTCAGTAAAATGTCTGCATAGTCAAAATAGGACAATACAAAGGACTTTTTAAAACACAAGAGGGAAGATGAACATTTATCCTTTCTAGCACACAGATAATAGAGTATTCTTTTCTGGAGTATAAATCCAGTAATCCCATTTTTAATGGACGGCATTTGAATTTTGATTTCCAGCATGGAGGATGGAGTTGTTAACGGTGAATCTCATCGGCTTGTAGTACTCAGTTCTCGATTGCAATCTTCTTTCAGAAGTAAACTCCTATTGAGTCTCATTCCGTTCACCGTCATTGCCCCTGTATGTATGTTTCACGCAAATTAATCGTCTCAATACAGCGGCGTAGAAAATTGCAAAGATGTAGTCAACAATAGTGCTTGCCTATAGATAGAATGCGCAGAAGGAAAGGATTTTCACCTCTCCACTAAATTGCGTTCATTGTTCTTTATGCCAGCATAAAATTTTCGTTACTCCTCGTTAATTGGATTTTTCTTACAATATGTAGCAGCCTGGTGTTTTTTGTTCGGTACCGTTGTGCAGCCTGCCTGGTATTCTCACGCCTAAGACCTAGAATTGGACGACGCAAGGGTTAAGCTCGCTCAGATCCCGGTCGTTGGCCGTCCTTTATCTAGGCTACTGGAGCCCGTTGAACAACACCCATCACGTTCCACTGCTCCATTCCTCAGTGACGGATAGCTGACTCCATCGTGGCGCGGTGGATAACGTTCGGGTGCCGAATCAAAGTCTTTCCCTTATCATTTCACCAGAAGCATGCGAAATTAGTAAGCATTTAGAAACTCCTCATCTTCCTTCTTCTTCTTCATTTTCTTCTTCTTCTTCTTCTTCTTCTTCTTCTTCTTCTTCTTCTTCTTCTTCTAACATTTTCGTAATTCGTTCATTATCTATTCTCACGTCGAGAGAGGAACATAGGTTAAGGGTGTTTGAGAATAACGTTCTCACGAAAATATTTGGGGCCAAGGGGGATGAAGTTACAGGAAAATGGAGAAAGTTACACAACACAGAACTGCACGCATTGTAATCTTCACCTGACACAATTAGGAACATTAAATCCAGACGTTTGAGATGGGCAGGGTATGTAGCACGTATGGGCGAATCCAGAAATGCATATAGAGTGTTAGTTGGGAGGCCAGAGGAAAAAAGACCTGTAGGGAGGCCGAGACGTGGATGGGAAGATAATATAAAAATGTATTCGAGGGAGGTGGGATGTGATGATAGAGAATGGATTAATCTTGCTCAGGATAGGGACCGATGGCGGGCTTATGTGAGGGCGGCAATGAACCTCCGGGTCCCTTAAAAGCCAGTAAGTAAGTAAGTTCATTATCTATTCCACATTCCCCAATTCTTCTCTCTCTTTCGTTTGTTTATTCAATTTCTCTTTCCTCTTATTCACGATCTTTATGGCCACCGGCTTAGCTCAGTCCGCTGAGGCGTTTGCCCGCTAATCTGGAGTTGCGCTCGGTCTTGGGTTCGATTGCCGCTTGGGCTGATTACCTGGTTGAGTTTTTTCTGTAGTTTTCTCCAACCGTAAGGCAAATGTCAAGTAATCTATGACGTATCCTCGGGCTCATCTCGCCAAATACCATCTCTCAACCATCAACCCCATCGACTGTAAATAACTGAGTAGTTGATACAGAGTCGTTAAATAACCCACTAAAAAAAGTGGTCTTCATCCACCTTCTTTATTTCCCTTCATTTCCTATTTCCTTCTTCCACCTTCCTCTAATTCTTTTTCTTTTTTTGTATTTTGTTCCCCTCTCTTTTTATTTTCTTCTCCTTCCTTTGCCTCCTCTTCTTCACATTCTACTTTCACTTATTTCATTTCTCCGCCTTCTCTTTTACTACACTTAACTTTCTTTTCTTCTCCACCATATACAGGCCCAAAGCATATTACTTCGTGTTCTTTAGTCTACTGTATTTTATTTTCTTCTTTCGCGTCTTTTTACACTCTTCCTCTTCTTCATTTTCTCCTTCCGCCTTCTCTTCTCCTTCAACTTTGCTCTTTTTCTTGGCGAAATTAATGTCAGTGGAGAAAATGGAAGGAGAAACAGGAGATATTTTTTTTCTTAATGGTTACCTTTAATATTAAATTTTCTAAAAAATTTTATTAAGAAAAATATATTTCCTGAACGAATAGGTAAAGGATCCTAGACTATGTTGTTGATGTAGGTCTTTAAAAGATTCCAGTAAAATAATCATGCAGATATTTAATTAATTGTAGTATATTTGATTATGCAAATGCTTTACGGTTGTATAAAAATTTATGCAAATTTGATATTATTTTTTACAGGTAATTATTAGCTATTTTAATATTCTGAATAGTGTTTTATAAAGTGTAATGTATGTATATTAAGCATGAAAAGGTTTGTTCATTTAGCTTCTATAATAGATGAGATATAAAAAAATGAATTTCACTAAATTTTTGTAGGCCAGTGGTGTACCTGACCCTTTAATCATTCGTAAACATTCTTAGGCGTCCATGTATCACGCTAACAACTCAGAGCGTGTTTTATTTTCAGTTTACTCGCCGCGCTAATAACTATTGTTGATATAACACATGGCACTGGTATAACGACTCAGTTCGCAGAAGAGCGATATTGTATTCCTCGTGGTTTGTTCGGAGATAAGTAAATGGAAGTGAAATTGAGTTCTAGACGACTTGAAAATCTGCAGACAAGAAACAGAGCCCCACAATCGCCAAGAATCAGCCGAACATAAAAATCACACTGTGACAAAATCGCTATTATCCATCACAGCGATTTTTCCGGAGCTGTGACGGCAACACCTTGTCACACCCCACCTCTACTTCTTTCCGTGTACACGTCAAACGATTCATTCAATCATATTTTTGTGCCCAATGGTAGGTATTTCACTGCAAATCCAGCATTCTCCAATCTTTCCTATTTTCCGCCTTCCTATTTGTCTCCGCGTATGATCCATATATCTTAATGTCGTCTATCACCTGATATCTTCTTCGGCCCCGAATTCTTTCCAGTGCGTCCTTTAGTAGGCAATTTCTTCTCAGCCAGCGAACCAAGATCAGTTTCAGCATCTTTCTTTCTTTACCTATTCTTTCTAACCCAGCTTCACTTATTATTGTGTCTGTCCATTTCACAGTCTCCAGTTTTCTCTATAATCACATTTCAAATGTTTCTAGTCACTTCCCTTCACTTCTTTTTTTTTATTTTTGTAGGTTATTTTACGACGCTTTGTCAGCAGCTTAGGTTATTTTAGCGTCTGAATGAGATGAAGATGATAATGCCGGTGAAATGAGTCCGGGGTCCAGAACCGAAAGTTACCTAGCATTTGCTCATATTGGACTGAGGAAAAACCCCGGAAAAAACCTCAACCAGGTAACTTGCCCCGACCGGGAATCGAACCAGGGCCACCTGGTTTCGCGGCTAGACGCGCTAACCGTTACTCCACAGGTGTGGACTCTTCACTTCGTCGTAATGTCCATGTTTATGCCCTTTACAATGCTACACTCCACACAAAACACTTCGATGTTATGTGTATTTGGTCAAAGTTACAAAAACTGTTTGAAGTCGAATAAAACTCTATTAATCGGTCGATTAATCGATTAAAGGCTTCCGGTTAACTGATCAAAATTTTAGTCGATCCTCGGTATTAGAATTAATGAACATCCATGTTGCATTCGTGTCATACGCCAGCGTTTCTCAAACTATGGTCCGTGGATCACCTGTGGTACTCGAGGTCTGCCCTTGTGGTCCTTCAAAAAAGACAGAAGAAAAAATAAAATTCGAACGAATTGCGTATCACACTATAGCTTAAAATCTCAGACTTTGGAAATGACACATGGCAATCGAATTTCACTTTTTCTTCCAGTACAGACATTTTATTAAATTTATTACCCTACCCGTCTATCGACTTCTCACTCTACTCTCAGCAACAAAAGAGGGATTTAAAGCACTATATATATGGTGTTTCTCGACATCTTTTCCCTGCACATCTGGCGCCGCGCCTGTAATCCAGCCAGGGACTACTCGAATTCATAACAGAGGACCAAAGTACCGAACATTAATTCAATTTAAAAAATACAGGGTGTAACAACTTTAATGTTTAGAATTTCTGGAACATGTTCCCTGACACATTCTACGTTGATTAAGCCTAACATATCTATATCCGAAATTGAGAGGTTACAGAGATAACAGAGCTGGAAAAAATAGAACTTCTTGCAGCTCCAAGCATTATACCGTTTATACAAGGCCTATTTTATGGCATTACTAAGTAGAGATACATAAGAAACATTTGAAAAGCAGTGAATGAAGGAAATTTTACTTTTAAGAGAAATTAAATTAAAATTGTTGCTAAGGAAACGAAACAGACAACAGTTTAAAATAACAGTTGTGAGAAAAATAAACCGTATTGTGACTAGTCTTTTTATTGAGTTTTGACCATTAAAACATGCCTTTTGTGTACACACATCAGGAATACGCCGACGTAGTTTATGTGTATGGACTGTGTGATGGCAATGCAACAGCAGCTGTTTTGGCATATCAAGCACGGTTCCCAAATCGTAGGATTCCTAGTGCACAGGTATTTTCACGTGCCTATTGGCAAATTTCAAGAAGTACAGTGTTTGGAATCTTAAGGACTTTTTTTCAGCTTTGCACTGCTTCTTTCATACTCACAAGTAGTTGATATTAAAATGTAATATGGTACTAATAAAAATAATGACATAGACATGTCACTTTCGGAAATTAGTGTTACTTCTTTCAGTATTCAGCGATAAAATTAAACTCAAAAATTTAACTTTGGGGTAGAAATACTCCAAACCTATAGAACTTTAGATATAGGTATGTTAGATTTAATCGACGTAGAACGTGTCAGGGAACATGTTTCAGAAATTCTAAATATTTAAGTTGTTACACCCTGTATAAATGCAGTATACTGGTATTAAAATATTCTACGAAAGTTATAAATTGGCTTTCGAAGGGAACAAGAGTAAGGTGGTCCGCGGAACTGTTCTGACTTTAAAAAGTGGTCCTCACTTCAAAAAAGTTTGAGAAACGCTGTCTTACGCCAATCGCCCTGTATAGGCTCCTGCTGTCACAGCCCGATGTGCTTTCGAGTAACTATAGCAACCATCGAATAATAGGTCTAAACGCTATTAAACACTAAAAAAGTGAAGTACACGAGGAAAACCCACTCCGGAGCAGTTTTGTCTAGTACAAATATCACGGAATTTGTCACGGATCCAACCAGGGTTCCCTTTGTTGAGAAGCCGTCAGTTTTCTGACTGACCTGCGTTTGGTCTCGAAAGGAAGAATGGCATATGACCTGGCTCTTACGTGACCATGGAGCAGGAGTGAATAGGTGTGTTACAGGGAGTATAAATTATTATAGAATGAAGCGGACTCGCTACACGGATCAGTGCGTAAAGCGGTGCTGGAGTCCGTCCATGAAGTCATCTGACTGCCGGCCAACAGCGGCCTATCTCCAACACGACGGACGGACGGATCACAGCCAGCTGTGGCCGCTCGGATCTCGTAACTAACTTTATTTCATACTAGCCGTACCCGTGCGCTCCGCTGCACCCGTTAGAAATAAATATAAAGTAATTACATAATTAAAATAGGGCATTTGATCCAGGGAACATTCGTGTTTGATAGAAGGATAAATCGTTTAATATGTTACTTAATTTAAATTGTATTTAAAATATTAAAATGCGATCATTTTGATCCAGAGACTACTTATTTGGTGCAATGACAATTCCTTTAACATGTTTCTTAATTGTTATTACCAATTATTTTTGGAAAAGCGAAAATTAATAGAAAACTTTTGGCTACAGATTTATTATTATATTATATTATATTATATTATATTATATTATATTATATTATATTATATTATATTATATTATATTATATTATGAAAAAGTGTCTTGATAACGGATGTACTCGAATTAGAAAGTTTTTAATTTGTTGTGGGAGCTCTTGGATCTCAGGAGGAACAACTTTTACAACAGCGCAACATAATCTGCTTGGCTCATTACCCAATTTTTTTTTGCATTGCATTTATTGCATATGTATTGTATGTATTTTAACACGATTCAATTGAGCATAGTTAAAATTTAAATTATAAAATAATGGATTGCTAAGCTAACGTACTATTACTGCATACTAAATCAATACACTCTCGTTGTTCGTTAATTCTCTGAGATAAAAATAAATATGTTCATAAACATTATTATAAGAAATACAGGAAATGAATATACAGAATAACCTATCAAGTTTTCTGTGCATAAGAAGCTATTTTAATCTTACCTGTCCTCAATTCACTCACAAGTTACTGTAATAACATTATAGCATTATGTCCATCCAGAGAAACTACACTTTCCAATGATGAAATAATAATTAATTATACAAATCGGTTAATTTAGCTTCCGATATTACTTCATACAAGCACAGAAACATTGTTTGTAGGCTATGTTTCATAGCTTTCGATTGTTGTGTCCAAGGCCTCTTATAGACGAAGTCATTTGTTTTTAATTTCAATACAACGCCTTAGATGGCAGTTATTTTAATTTTAAAACTCATTTATCTCATTAAATATCAGTCCTATCAAAATTTTTCAGAGTATAAAACTTATCACAAATCATTTTTGAAGAAACTTATGTTATGTAACATATTTCACAAAAATCAATAATAAGCGAGATATTTCGATTTATTTAATTCAGGCCCCCTTGTAACCCCCCTTTTAAATACCGTATTTTGAATGCCATATAGCCTATAATCTAAGTTACAACCAACTTAATTTATATTCCAATTTTCATCGAAATCGATCCATCCATTATCGCGTGAAAAGGTAACAAACATACAGACAGACAGACAGACATACAAACAAAAATTAAAAAAAAGCTATTTTCGGTTTCAGGGTGGTTAATTATATATGTTAGGACCAATTATTTTTGGAAAATCGAAAATTACCAGAAAAATTTCGGCTGCAGATTTATTATTAGTATAGATGATTTTCTTCGTTTTGTTTCGATTTTAATTTCGCACTTTTCATCTTTGCTGTATCTTTTCTTTTCAAATATAGCCTATGTAGAATAATATGAATCTATCGGGTCGCGAGAGACCTATCGTGATCCTTTAAGGGCATACACTGCTCCGTCGATTTAGTAGAATGCGCTTGGACCTAAAGAAAGATGGAAAACAGTACAACGTGGTCTGTTGTTGTGACGAGAATCCAAGGCTCCGCATACCGGTAAGCCATCATGTCACAAACACGTTCACGTCTGAGTATTTCTGACAAAGTAAATATTATTCAACGCCTTAAAAACAGCACAAATGTTAAGAATATTGTTAGAATAAGGTAATATCTTTCTTCAAATTTATTTTTTTTTATTTAATCCTTTTAATATTTTTAAATTACAGAAGAAAGCAGTGAGAATTATTTGTGGTGTTGGATCAAAAGAACATTGTAAACCTTTATTTCAATCATGTCAAATTCTCACTCTTCCATCGCTATATGTATTGCAGTGTTTGTTATATACCAAAATGAATATAGATCATTTCCCTTTGAACTTGCATTTTCACGAACACTATACGAGAAGTTCTAACGATATAAGACTTGATTTTTGCAGATACAAGACTGCACAAAACAGTTTTTATTATATGTCTCTGAAGTTTTATAATAGCTTACCAAATTCAACTAAAAATTTAAATTATGATTCATTCAAATCGTTAATTAAAAGAAAATTGTATGAACACAGTTTGTATACCATTAACAAATATTTTAACTTGGCAAATAACTTTGTATGATTTTATTTATATTGACGTTGCTATGCATAAGGTACTTATGTCCAAGCAATAAAGTATCTATCTACCTATCTATCTATCTATCTATCTATCTATCTATCTATCTATCTATCTATCTATCTATCTATCTATCTATCTATCTATCTATCTATCTATCTATCTATCTATCTATCTATCTATCTATCTATCTATCTAATTTAACCCTTTATTTCTTGATTTCTTTCTTTCTGTATTCATTCATTCATTCATTCATTCATTCATTCATTCATTCATTCATTCCTTTATAACTTCACTCACTCATTCCTTCCTTCCTTTCTTTATTTACTTATTTATTAATTTATTTAGTTTTATTTGTTTATTTATTCATTCATTCATTATTGTATTTTAGTAGCTTACTTTACGACGCTTTATCAACATCTTAGGTTATTTAGCGTCTGAATGAGATGAAGGTGATAATGCCGGTGAAATGAGTCCGGGGTCCAACACCGAAAGTTACCCAGCATTTGCTTATATTGGGTTGAGGGAAAACCCCGGAAAAATCTCAACCAAGTAACTTGCCCCGACCGGGAATCGAACCCGGGCCACCTGGTTTCGCGGCCAGACGCGCTAGCCGTTACTCCACAGGTGTGTATTGTATTTTCTTCAGATATATGAGCCGTTCAAAGCAGAAGTGGTGTAAGTAAAAATTGAATAATGAGGTTTAAAGTAAAAATTCTGTAAAATACAGAGCAAAGTAGCAATTAATATGTCGTTCTTGCTATCTACTGACTACTAATAGTTTAAATAAATTGAATATTAATTGCTACTTTGCGCTGTATTTTACAGAATGTTTACTTCAACTCTCATTACCCGTTCTTGACTTACACCACTTCTGCTCTGAACGGCTCATTTATAGAGGGTGGAAGTAAAATAACCTTGCAGATTTTTAGAGTGAGCATCTCATGTTGTATATAACAAAAAACTGTAATGCCGTATTGGTGGAAAGTTCATAGTTTTCTCAGAAAAAATGTTTTCCCCTCCCCCCAAATGTTAACAAAGAATCATTTATCCCTCTATTGTACAGGGACATCATTTTATTTTTACTTGCATTTTTATTGTACCCGCATTTCTGAATGTACTTCACTCCCACCCCTTCACTAATGTCCTTGCTCCCGTCAGACACACAAACTTACGGCCGCTGTTGCATTCGAAGTCTTCAAGCAGTGAAGTAAACACTGCAGTGTATAGTGTGTTTCAGAAATATGGTTGCGTTTTCTATAGAAGAAAGAACCTGTATTAATAATATCGTACTAAAAATTATATTCAAGAAACGATAAATTCAATTTCAGAGAATATGCTTCAAAACGTTTTTAATAATATGCGTAAAGAATTGAAGCCTGCATTGTAATAAACGGCAACCATTTTCAGCAACTTGTTTAAAAATTCAGATTAGCTTATTTTTAATTGAGGTGGCTAGAAGCAAAGGAATGCTAGTGACATTTGTAATAACATGAGTTAAGTGCATCCAGTGTAAGCTAAAGTATCTAAAATTTTAGTGGCAAAGGGATATTTTAATCGCATCACACATTAAAATTTAAATAAAAATTTCACCGGTTTCACGAAAGCTTAAATATGTAAACCCCATTTTCTCAAAAGTAACAAGTGCACTTACAGCCCTTTACTTATGAGCCCCTCAATTTAAATGCACTCTCTATATTGTATGTTAACATCAATAATTAATATGCTAAATAAAGTAGACACTACATAACGAACATAGCCGCCTAAAAAGTTGAGTTTTTGAAAAAAAAATGTTACTACTCTACTGTATTTTGATAAATTCCGTAAAAGTGATGATCAAACTGAAAATCGTAATATCGTATTTCCCTACAACATAAATGGATACACTATTTTTCTCTCCTCCTATAGCTAGTAAAATGATTTGTTTACATATTGCACTAGTAACATCAAACTCCTGTAATGGAAGGGGGCAACAGTGTTTCCGAGTATAGCCAGGTTAATGTTAAAAATGTTGGTACAAATAAAGTGATGTCCCTGTATTTGAATAACGTGAGCGGTTTTCGTGTAAATTTAATTTAAAAACCACTGATTTCAAACCACTGAACGACGCAATCCAATCGCGACGTTGTAGCTAGAGAAGAGAGCGCGAGGTAGTACACGAACGCTGAGTTCGTTGACCTCTTACATAATTTATAGACTTTATACTAAATCGACGGTGCAGTGTATTTGCAGCGGAATTTTATTAGTGTGTGCCAGTCCCCTCTTGTCACTTAAATCTAACTTCAACCTAAATATAAATAAGTTCAACACAAGCATTCAGGCCCCACATAAGTACCAAGGAACAATTCCTAACCAAGGAAAAATCCCTTGGCAGAGGGGATCGAACCCGAAACCTCCTAGTTAGGAACCAGAGTTGCTTATCACAAGATCAGAACGCTGACCTTTGAATATACAGAGTGTTCCGAAACTATTCGTTCAAATTAATACAGAAGGTAGAGAACATGAAAACAAATATATTTCGATAAGGAATATATGGTCTCTGAAGTCAACTTGTACTCTTATCATCCAGTCTGCTGTCCAAAAATCTGAAAGTTAGAATTTATAAAACAGTTATATTACCGGTTCTTCTGTATGGTTGTGAAACTTGGACTCTCACTCTGAGAGAGGAACATAGGTTCAGGGTGTTTGAGAATAAGGTGCTTAGGAAAATATTTGGGGCTAAGCGGGATGAAGTTACAGGAGAATGGAGAAAGTTACACAACACAGAACTGCACGCATTGTATTCTTCACCTGACATAATTAGGAACATTAAATCCAGACGTTTGAGATGGGCAAGGCATGTAGCACGTATGGGCGAATCCAGAAATGCATATAGAGTGTTAGTTGGGAGACCGGAGGGAAAAAGACCTTTAGGGAGGCCGAGACGTAGATGGGAGGATAATATTAAAATGGATTTGAGGGAGGTGGGGTATGATGATAGAGACTGGATTAATCTTGCACAGGATAGGGACCGCTGGCGGGCTTATGTGAGGGCGGCAATGAACCTTCGGGTTCCTTAAAAGCCATTTGTAAGTTGTTGTAAGTAAGAAGTCAACTTGTAATGTTATGGAACATTATGTTAGTGGTGCTGACGTAAGCTGTTGTGACGGTGTCGCTGACTGGGAATGTGTACTGACATTCAAAACTGCTCTGTGTACAGTTGGTTGGCTCTGAGATCTGCTTGGAAACATACCGATTCATTCGAAAGCAGCACCACCTAGTGACAACAACGGTGACTTCGTTGTAAACACACCACCCAGGTCACCTGACCTCACGTATCTGGATTTCTTCCTCTGGGGGGAAATGAAGCAGCTGGTGTATGAAACCGTTGTGGAAACCGAAGAAGACCTCGTCGCTAGAATTACTGACGCTGCTGATGTCATTGCGGACATGCCAGGTATCTTCGAGCGGACACGACAATCAATGGTCCGACGATGTATTGCGTGCATAAAGGCTAATGGTCGCGCATTCGAGCAGTTCCTGTGAATGCCACTGATGTAATTCGCATGCTAAACTACCTTCTGTGTAAATCGTCTCTAGGATCAGAAATTGCCTTCAGGGACAATATGTACCATTACAAAATATATTTGTTTTGATGTTCTCTACCTCCTGTATTATTTTGAACGAATAGTTTTGGAACACCCTGTATATTGCTCAATCTATATTCCATATTTATTTTCCTTCTTTCTATTTAGGTTCCAGTTTTGCTTTAGTTGATTTTGGATATATGGTTTTAACGTTTCTTTCAAGTTCTGTTTTTATTTTTCCTTTTTTGAACTTCAATGTCCTCTCTTTAGTTTTACGTTTTTAATTTTTGGTCTTCTATGTCTGGTTTTTAGTTTTAGATTTATCGTATTCTGTGTTCATTTTTACATTACCTATATTTTTCTCTTTTGCTTTTCGTGTATTTTTTTTATTAATTTTTTCATCTTCATATTATTTTTGGGCTTGATTTTTCTTCTTTCGTTATTTGATTTCAGGTTAAAGCTTCTCGTTTTTCAGTCCTCAATTTTAATGTCTTAATCATTTGCACTTTTTTTTTCATTCTTCTCGTACTTCATGAAATTTATGTTTCTGTTTTACGTTTTTGAATTCAAATTTTACTTTATCGTTTTCTATTTTAGGATTTTCATATATGGTTTTTAGTTTTTCAGTTACTAGTTTTAACCTCTTCAGTTTTCGTATTTTAATTTCAATTTTTTGTCATGGTTTCCAATTTTCCGTTTGTCATAATATTTGATTCTTAAATTTCCAAAATTCTTCATTTCTGTTTCTGGTTTTCACATTCTGACTTAGTTTACAGTTTCGGTTTATTTTTTTGTTTCCTAACCATGTATCTCCTATTTAAAGTCTTTGCTTTTCTGTTTTCAGTTATCTCAATTATAATTGTATACACACGTGTGTGCTACATATAGCTGAAAGCCTAAAAAGCTAAAATTGTTCCGGATGGCCTCAAGTTCACATTTTCTTCCAGGCTGCCTCCTTTGTGCAGAGAGAGAATAAAAAAGGACTGTGTGCAGAATGGCCCATCTAATGTGGCAGTGATGATTAAATCAAGTGACATGTGGCACTCATGTGACACGCAAAAATGCAAACACAGTTTTTGCTTTGCATATAAATGCCATGAAGTTGCATGACATCTTCGAGAGCGCCTCTAAACAGCGCCATTTGTGATACTGAAGCTATTTTAAGTTCAAATATTTGTACACGAGTCTGTAAATTATGGGGAAATCATTGGGAAGTCTGCTTTCAAAACGAATTACATATTACAGCAGCTGGACTTTCAGGAAATTATTTTGAACTGATTTTCTTGAGGAATTTTTAGGACAGATATAATTCTCCTTAAAAATTATGACTGGTTTACAACCAATAAACTAGCGTTAAACATTAATAAAACTAACATAATTCAATTTAAAGCCACTTCAAATTTAATCTCTGAAACATTGGACACAACTATCAACAATATACCTCAACGAGAAACACCAACAACCAAATTTCTTGGTTTGCATATTAAAATACAATAAATTGTGTATCAAAGAAATAACCCCCAAACTTAGCTCAGCATGCTTCCCAATTAGGTCGTTACAACAATTTCTAAACAGCAGTATTTTAAAGACAATATATTTTTGTCTTACGGAATAATATTTTCGGGAAATTCTGCAGATAGTAAAAATATATTCTTATTACAAAAAAGAGCCATTAGAATAATAGGTGGAGCAAAGGCTAGAGAATCATGTAGATTATTTTTTTAATTAGAGATTCTAACCTTAACAAATCAATTCATATACTCTGCAATAAATTTCCTCTTATGTAATAAAGACAATTTTCCAACTAACTCAGCCATACATAGTATAAATACCCTCAGAAGAAATGATTTTCATACGCCATCATCAAATTTATCATGCTTTCAAAGGGGAGTACATTACATGGCGATAAAAATGTTCAATAGTCTTCCTGAAGACATTAAGAATCATAGCCAAAACCCTGCATTATTTAAGGTAAAACTAAAAAATTACTTAATATCTCACACTTTCTATTCTGTAGATGAATTCTTGACATTTCACAGTACTGTGTAAATATTATAATACTATTAAATGGTAAACATATTACATTGTATAAAATGTTATTGTTATTAAGGTATTAATTCTGCACATATTTCATGTTTGCATTTTATATGTATTGCAGTTTATTGTTAAACGTAAGAATTGGACATGTTCTTTATTCTATGCTATAAAGCAAATGTAAGAATATTATGGAACGAATAAATCTACCTATCTGTCTGTCTGTCTGTCTGTCTGTCTGTCTGTCTATCATTTTCCAAATTTCTTTCCTGCCGAATTAATCTATGCTATATTTTCAAACTAACTTAGAGTTACAATCAGATAGTGTTAAGGCTAACAGAATTTAGGTGGAATACATGCCTAAATATTTGGAAAATTAAATTTTATTATTAATTTCTTTTGATGCAAGTGATATTGCATTTTGGGTTGCAAGAACAATAACGAGTTTGATTTTCATTATAAACTTATTTTTCACGTTTATAAATGTTCGTAAACATAACCATAGAACATGTTACTTTATCAACATTTTAGGTTATTTAGCGTCTGAATGAGATGAACGTGATAATGCCGGTGAAATGAGTCCGGGGTCCGACACCGAAAGTTAACCAGCATTTGCTCATATTAGGTTGAGGGAAAACCCCGGAAAAAACTCAACCAGGTAACTTGCCCCGACCGGGAATCGAACCCGGGACATTTGGTTTTGCGGCTAGACAGGTGTGGACTAGAACAGGTTACGAACTTCAACTATGTTATGAACGGAACATACACGAGAAGGTATATACTATGAATTATATTTCGTCTCAGTACAAGTCGTGGTGGAATGGGTAAATTAGGGAGTGTCACTGAGTGACACAAAACGGCATCTGTGTCGTACTCGGAAAATAATATTTGTAATCATCATATCTAAATACAGTACATACATTTTATCTTTCCACGCTCGCTTGTGTGCAGCACCCGCTCTGTCCGCTCTACCAGCTCAAATATAGAGTTAAATCTACAATAAATTATTTATTTATTTATTTAATCATTTATTTATTTATTATATACTTATTTATCCTACACATTTATTCATTTATTTATATATTCATTTATTTATTTGTTAATTAATTAATTAATTTATTTATTATTTACTTATTTATTTACTTATTTATTACTAGCTTTACCCGTGCGCTCCGCTGCACCTGTTATAAATAAATATAAAGTAATTAAAATAGGACGTTTGATCCAGGGAACTTTCGTGTTTGATAGAAGGATAAATCGTTTAATATGTTACTTAATTTAAATTGTATTTAAATAATTAAAATGCGATCATTTTGGTCCAGAGAGCACTCATTTGGTTCCTTTAACATGTTTCTTAATTGTTATTGCATACAACCATAGTTTAATGAAGATTGACATCATTTAGTTTTAGTGTGCATACTTTATATATAAATATTTAAAGAAAATAATCTGCCCTCAATGAGGGTAACCATAAAGATCCAGAATAAAAGCACTGCAGAATAATTTAGAAAGACAGGAATTGTTTAGTAAAAAATTCAGAGAAATGCAAACCCAACAGAATCATCAATGGCCAAAATATAAATGGTAATGTAATATTTGGATTGAATCCTTAAGAATATTCAACAAAATGTTTTGAATTTAAAAAAATCGGAGTCCGAGTGCTTTTAAAATATCACATGTGAATTTAGGAAGTGTACCACGTGCACCAAACAAAAGACCAGAAACACTCCACTGACTAGTGAGAAGGTTATATTTCTCACTTAGTGAAGGGATGCAGGACTCATAAATGGATTTCTTCTCCTCATCAACGTGTTGTGTCTGCAGGGCATCCCTCTCGAACCGGATTGTAGGATCAAGGACTAATCCCTTAGATTGAGTCCTGTGGATGGCTACAATATCTGCCCTTCTGTTCGAATCCAAGGATGAAACGCGGTGGATCTCCTCGTATACTTCCCATCCACGACGCTTGAGGACATCAGCAATACCGGTCCTGGCCTTATGGTGTCGATTGTTGCGCAGCAGCTCCGTTTTTCGACAGAATCCCAACACGTGACCAAGAGTTTCCGTCTCGTTGCAGCCGGGATAGCTGCTATTGTTGCTATATTTTTCCATTGAATTATGGTAATAACTTAATTTTAACCATTGTTTTCTACGTCTTCAGTAAATGGCGCTTGGCCCACTATGCCTCTGAACCCTTCAAATAACTTAAATAGTGTACAGCATATATAGTGATATGTAATTATATTTCTTTCTTTCGAAAATGTAAGAATTCACGATCTCCTATGTACCATTGCCATGGAATGAATAAATGTGTTTTTTCTCCCTACTCAACAATTTTATATTTTGCACATAGGAGTTACTGCAGGAACAACAACGCTATAATCTGAGGCGGAGGTGAAAATGTATTGTATTGTTATTTTAAAAGTCTTGTATATCCTTAAATATCAGTCCTATAAAAATTTTCCATAGAATAAAACTTACCGGAAATAATTTTTAAAGAAACTTTTGTTATGTAACATTTTTCACAAAAAGCAATAATAAGAAAGATATTTCGATTTATTTAATCCGGGCCCCTTTAAATAAATTATTTTGAATGCCATATAGCCTAAAATCTAAGTTACAAGAACTTAATTTATATTCCAATTTTCATCGAAATCCGTTCAGCCATTATCGAGTGAAATGGCAACAAACATCCAGACAGACAGGCAGACATACAAACAAAAATAAAAAAAAAAGTGATTTTTGGTTTGAGGATGATTAATTATACGTCAACACCAATTATTTTTGGAAAATCGAAAATTACCAGAAAAATTTTGGCTACAGATTTATTATTAGTATAGATTTACTTATTTTCTTATTCATTTATTTTTTTTCAATTATTTATTTATTATTTACTTCTTTATACTAGTCTGCATGTTTGTTTGTTTATTTATTTATTTAATTACTTATTTATTTACTTACTTCTTTATTTATACTGGCAGAGTTAAGGCCATAGGACCTTCTTTTACACTTTATCACGTCACAAAGTACACAAGCAGTGAAATTTAGCAAAAAATTGAAAGAATAAAATACTAACATATTGAGAAGAGATCCTGGAACGCCGAAGAAATGGTGGAGAAACTCTTGTTTTGGCGTAAGCAGACTGTAAAGCCTAATGAAGATGAAGAAGAAGAAGAAGAAGAAGAAGAAGAAGAAGAAGAAGAAAAGGAAAGAAACTTTCATATCACCATGTTATTGATAATGATTTAATCTAAAACATTATATTTTATTTTTTTATATTTTATTGGGTTATTTTACGACGCTGTATCAACATCTCAGGTTATTTAGCGTCTGAATGATTATGAAGGTGATAATACCGGTGAAATGAGTCCGGGGTCCAACACCGAAAGTTACCCAGCATTTGCTCGTATTGGGTTGAGGGGAAACCCCGGAAAAAACCTCAACCAGGTAACTTGCCCCGACCGGGATTCGAACCCGGGCCACCTGGTTTCGCAGTCAGACGCGCTGACCGCTAAATCATTATAGTCCTTATAATATTTTCAATGTTATTGTTTCTTGGAGGAAAATGTGTTTATATTAGGTATGAATTGCTTATTTTTCTGACTAAAATATTATGGATTGTTTTATTATTTATATTATATTTCTGAAAGTAGTGTAAGGATATTGGATTGTTCACAATGAAATTAAAACACCATCGTACCTAATTTATGTTTTTAGTTATACACTGTAACAAGTTTCTCGTAATAGGCTATATTATTATTAATGACAGTTCGTCTAGGATTTCATAAAGTCTATTGAAGATCGAAAGCCGATATTCCAGCGATAATTCGACAGATGACTGACAACTCCGGATGACCCATTTTCTATTGTATTGCAGTTTTATCCAAGAATTTCAAATCGCGAAATCAGTGTAACTTTTTGTACACACAAAAACATTCCTAAGAGATCCTGACAGTTTATCGCCACGGAGGTATGCAATTCGTCATCATGATGGTGCAGCTCTCTGTACTTTTAACTGTGTCACTCTTCGGGAGAAGGGGGAAGGAAGAAGTAACGTGCAATGCCATTGTCAATTGTTATTTCTTTCTAACGCTGAGTCTCTTTGTAAAGCTGTCCACACCCGGCGCTTCCGCAGTGCTGCAACCATTCTCAAGGCGTGCCACAACTTTCCCCGTCTTTCTCTAAGATCGTAGATCGTACTTCAGATGGCGTTGCAAGAAACTGTATATAACAGGAACGATCGTTTTTGGGCAGTAGAAAAAGTTGCGCAATAGTATAATGGATAATGAGCAGGGAACGGATTTATATGGACTAAAAATATATGAAATATGTAAATATATATGTAGTTATTTTTACCAAAATATGGAATTAAATATGGATTTTTACCAAAATATGGAATTAAATATGGACTTAAAATTATAAAAAAAATGACTATGTACGTTAAATATTGGTACATTTTAATCAAACTAAACAAAAAATATAATGGACGTACCTTATCTTCCAATGTAGTTTCAACAAAACACAATTTTTATTGTCTGTTACCATAACAATAGGTTACAAACATTTCTTTCAAGTGCTGAAAAGTGAATCTTCTTCTATTGTCTCTGAGGATAGATTTATACTGACTAAAAGAGCGTTCGACGTCACAAGAAGTAACTGGTACATAATTCAATTTCACAATGTCTGCTGGGGATAAGTCCAAGTTAATCTTCACTGTTGATTCACCACTCATCACAGCAACAACCTTTTGTAGTTCTTCATATCCAGGGTTTTTTGAAAGTACAGTGTCCACCTTAGCTCTTACTGCATCTGCAACTTTACCTCTACCACGATTCAGTTGTTCCACAGTACTATTTATAATTTCAAAACTTTCAGATAGTGAAAGGTGCCTATTTTGGAGACTTTTGAGCGTTTTTATGATGCATGAAAATGTATGCTGAATGTGAGCTAAGTCATTCTTCACACTTATGTCACAGGTAACTGTTTTCGCAGTATCAATTGAGACTGCATCTTCAGAGTCCAATGCAAGGAGAACATTGTTAATAGAGTCTATATGTTCGGCATAATATTCAACTGCTTCTAGCCATGTACCCCATCTAGTTAAAATTGGCTTTGGTGGCAATGGAATTTCAGGGTACATTTCTTTCAACACGTTAACTCTACTGGGAGCTTTGAGAAATACTTTTTTCACTGATGAAATCAACAAATCTACTTTAGGGAAATTGTCTCTGACCACTTCTGCCACACGATGAAATGCATGCGCCACACAAGTAAAATGAGTCAATTTAGGATATACAACAGATAATGCTTGTCCAGCTTTGACCATATAAGGGGCAGCATCGCTAATAAAGAATAACACATTATCGTACATAATACCCTTTGGCCACAGGATACCCATAGCTTCGTTGAACAGTTTAACTATAGTTTTGTTATTGCACTTTTCTAGAACATCACAATGTAAAAGAATTCGTTCAGAATATTGTTCACTTAACAAACCGATAACTACATTACCAACAAGTCTACCTTCTTTGTCGGGAGTCTCATCAATGGAAACCCAAATTGAACTATCTTTAATTTCATCTCTTATCTTCTGTATTGTCTCATCGTAGATGGATGGAGCATACGTCTTCCTAAGTGTTGACTCATCCGGGATTGTATGTTGAGTATATTTTTCAAGGAATTCCCTGAAGACCTTATTCTTTAGTTTGTAGAGAGGAATATCAGCAGAGATGAGAGAACGGCACAGGTCGATGTTAAACTCAGATCTTACATTCGATGTTGTTGGTTGTGTTAAAAACAATTGTCTCTGCTTGGAATTTAGTTGTTTGTTGGCCTGATGTTTACTAGTTGTAATGTGTTGTTGCACCAGGAACTTTTGTGTAGATGATACTGCACACTGACACAAATTACAAAATAATATTTTATTGTCAGTTGATAAACCATCTTCTTTAAATTCTGAAATGTAACTTGTTAGTTTTGATTTTAAATTGACTGAATGACGTACTTTTGGCATATTTACCGTCTTTATAGTATGATTTACAAAACTGAACCTATGTGTACTCTGACTGGCATTTAACTGTTGAGCTGCACAACTGAAGTCTGTTAAAAATTTTAAATTAAATTAATACAGTTTTGTAACTTACTTTCCCATTGTTGATAGGACTGCTAATTTTCAAATAACTCTGATGTTAAAGGGATTACTGAACATGTGTTTAAATCTCTATTGTTGAAATGTATTTTTAAAAGTTAATGGAATTTTGTTTTGTTTTATTGTTAAACCTAATATAATATGGACTGTTTTATATGAAATATGGAAAATATATGGAAATTAACGAAAATATGTACTAAACTCTAAAATATGGAAAAATATGGAAAATAAAAGTAGGATTTTTCAACCCTACACACATTGTGAAACATAAAGATAATGCAAAATATAAATTATATTAGCTTTATAAGTAAATATGTATTTACATATAAATCCTTTCCCTGATAATGAGTAAAGCCCAAACTTGAAGCACACGATCAGACTTCCTAACAGGGTGGTACAGGGTGTTTAAAAAAAGGTAACCCAAACTGAGTTTAAGTTTCGGTTACCTTCTTTTTTAAACACCCTGTATATTACCTATTAAATAGGACTTATTCGAGAGGAAAATAAAATCATGCCGGTACATTATACAACAGTTTACAAGTTTATTCGATGTGTTTCATTTGGTTTTCAGTCTTTAAATAATTATGCATGTATTCATCTTATATGAGTCCTCGCCATCCTCATTGAATAAACATTGACTATAAGTAGCCATACTTACTTACTTATTTACTGGCTTTTAAGGAACCCGGAGGTTCATTGCCGCCCTCACATAAGCCCGCCATTGGTCCCCATCCTGAGCAAGATTAATCCAGTCCCTACCATCACATCCCACCTCCCTCAAATCCATTTTAATATTATCTTCCCACCTACGTCTCGGCCTCCCCAAAGGTCTTTTTCCCTCCGGCCTCCCAACTAACACTCTATATACATTTCTGGATTCGCCCATACGTGCTACATGTCCTGCCCATCTCAAACGTCTGGATTTTATGGTCCTAATTATGTCAGGTGAAATATACAATGCATGCAGCTCTGCGTTGTGTAACTTTCTCCATTCTCATGTAACTTCATCCCTCTTAGCCCCAAATATTTTCCTGAGAACCTTATTCTCAAACACACTTATCTCTGTTCCTCTCTCAAAGCGAGAGTCCAAGTTTCACAACCATACAGAACAACCGGTAATATAACTGTTTTATAAATTCTAACTTTCAGATTTTTTGACAGAAGACTAGATGACTAAAGCTTCTCAACCGAATAATAACAGGCATTTCCCATATTTGTTCTGCGTTTAATTTCCTCCCGAGTATTATTTATATTTGTTACTGTTGCTCCAAGATATTTGGATTTTTCCACCTCTTCGAAGGATAAATCTCCAATTTTTATACTTCCATTTCGTAGAATAATCTGGTCACGAGACATAATAATATACTTAGTCTTTTCGGGATTTACTTCCAACCCTATCGCTTTACTTGCTTCAACTAGAATTTCCGCGTTTTCCCTAATCGTTTGTGGATTTTCTCCTAACATATTCAAGTCATCCGCATAGATAAGAAGCTGATGTAACCCGTTCAATTCCAAACCCTCTGTGTTATCCTGAACTTTGCTAATGGGATATTCTAGAGCGAAGTTAAAAAGTAAAGGTGGTAGTGCATCTCCCTGCTTTAGCCCGCAGTGAATTGGAAAAGCATCAGATAGAAACTGGCCTATACGGACTCTGCTGTAAGTTTCACTAAGACACATTTTAAGTAGCCATACTGTAAATATCTATCTAATATCTATATCTATTAAATTGAGAAAAATTAGTTCCGGTACCGGGAATCGAACCCATTAGATGGAAAGAGAGCTCAGTGCGCATAGCTGAGATGTCCCGAGTTCGATTCCCAGTGCCGGAACGATATATATTTCATATAAAACAATTTTTATCTCGAAAAGAAAGCAAAAACGAGAGAAATTGTATTAATTCGTTTGAAATATATCAAAGAATAACTCCCTGAAATTAATGACATTACTTACTGTTCACCCTGTATATTTTAAGCAAGCGCGATGACGGTTGATTTGATATTCTGCTTGGGAGTATCCATGGAGAGATCGTTTCGTCAAACTCCAGCTACACTCTATATACAGCTAACCTGCTTCCAATGTTCTGATGAATGAAATCCAACCTCTAATGATAATTATGATGATAATGATGACAATACTAACGACGATGATGACTGCTAAAAATAGTGAAAACCTTTATTACGATTCTGACAGATATTAAACATAATCTTAATCAAAATAATTTTTGTGCTTAACTAGCTTTCTCTAGCATACTCTAGAGCAAAGTTAAAAAGTAAAGGTGATAGTGCATCTCCTTGCTTTAGCCCACAGTGAATTGGAAACGCATCTGACAGAAACTGACCTATACGGACTCTGCTGTACGTTTCACTGAGACACATTTTAATTAATCGAACTAGTTTCTTGAGAATACCAAATTCAATAGGAATATCATATAAAACTTCTCTCTTAACCGAGTCGTATGCCTTTTTGAAATCTATGAATAACTGATGCACTGTACCCTTATACTCCCATTTTTTCTCCATTATCTGTCGAATACAAAATATCTGGTCAATATCTGGATTAATCTTGCTCAGGATAGGGACCAATGGCGGGTTTATGTGAGGGCGGCAATGAACCTCCGGGTTCCTTAAAAGCCAGTAAGTAAGTACTAGCTTTCTTTATAACCACGCCACATTTGCTGATGCCTGGAGAATCCGCAGTTGTCCCCATCTTCCGCATGAATTACCAAGTGTTGCGATTCATCTTTTACCATCCCGTCGTGTGCTAACACTTAGCATACTGTAGTCTTTCTGTCTTCTCTAAATACTTATTTACTCCATTCTTCTGTTTCAAATAACATTAGAGTGCTTTGTAGTTAATAGTAATATACGTTACAAGAGCGGTATGTTGACGTTTTCATGTTCGAGGAAAAGATTGAAAAAGCGAAACGTAGTTGAACTTTTTTAATTTCCGAGAACATGAAAACAAACATACCGCTCGTGTATCGTACATTATTTTGTGCGAAGATCGTTTATTACATACCTGAAAGATGAATTTCTAATTACTTGCAATGAAATCTCCATCTTGGTTTCTGTTTAATGACGGCAACTTCGGAAAGCCAAAATATCTTCCTTCAACATTGTTGCTATAAAATGTTTTCTGTGTTTACTATACTCCAGCAGGCCGTGATATACGTCTGTCTTTTTTTTCCCCAGTCTATAAATGCGAACTTAAAACAAACGGTAAGGTTATGTAATGATTTATTTTTGATTTTAATATTTTAACAATATTATTTATATAACATATTGCAGTAATAACATCCGCATCTGGAATCTCGTTGATTTTTTCACGGCTTCCTTAATGTTACTTGTATCAGGAATGCAATAAGTTTCGTGGAGTAGTAGACTTTACTTAATTTTTGCAAATATTTAAAAACAATAATTAACATTGCAATTTAGGTGAAATTGCAGTGGTAAGTTTCCAATTTATAATTATTACTATGTTAAACGTCTCTAAAAATAATATGTTAAAAGCCTAAAGCAGTAAAATGAATGTCGCGCTTAAGCGGTAAGAAGAGGGAAATTGTTATGTGTGTTACGTTGGGAATACTGAATGTGGTATTTCACACTTACCGCGTATTGGTTCTGTGCGGAAAACAAGCAAATACGCACGATTTCGCACAAAAAGTTTTTCTTTTTATAACACATATATTATTCCATTACGAAACTCGAGGAAAGAAGTTAAAACAACTTTGTAGAAGTGACTGGGAGGTTCAAAGCACTTGACAAACTCTCGAACATGCTGATCCAATGTCTAATTGTCACTTTTGTAACAAATTCCAACATAGAAGTTCTTTCTGAAAACGTAAAAGGCGAAAGGGTTGCAAGGGAGAAGTAATAAGGGGTTATTATTACATGAATTGCGGTCCAAAATTTCCCTTTTTATTGCCAAATGTCTCCCCCTCCCCACGACATCCTTTATAGTCTACTATTCTCGTTATGTAGGATGGAAACGTTCCAACATTTTGATTTGCGATGTGAAATTATAGGGAGGGGGAAGGGAGAAAGAGAGTCCGAAGAAGGGTTAGAGCAAGAGGAGGGTGGGGGTAGCAAGAGGATAAAAATAAATTATAAAATTAAGCGCTTTTAAAATGCTTATTTTAACAGCAATCAACATGGACATATAATACCACAAGTAAGACAAAGAGAAAACTTCTCTGGTTTCATTTTAAAATGGAAATAAAAGGAAAAATAAGATTAGTGCGAGAATTATGGCGAAACTACCCCGCAGAGCACATCTTAAAGACTATATACCACAAAGTTGCTTCAAAATCTTTAGTGAGTAAAAGTTTAGATCGTAAATTCGAGTATTTAAAAAGTAAATTTCTTACGTGCTATTAAAACAATGTTTTTATGGAAGTCAAAAAGTATTAAAAAATGAACTTGAATATACTCACGATTTGTCTTCTTTGCTCTCCTTTAGGATGTCATACCAGAGGATTGAGACTCGTTGCCAGCTGCAAAAAAATCCAATGGTTACAACGTTACCTCTATGCAAAGAAATGATGTCCATTTAAACTGGACTGTTTCAATGTAGTGACTACGATACACACAAACAGAGGCCCGGCTGATAATATTGCGATATGAGCCTTGCTATTGGTACAGATCAGCCGTTACTCTAAGGCCAGCCGTGGCGAAAAGGCCATGGTGCGCCGAGCCACTGTGTAAGCTGCAACGTGCATAGCACCTATGGAGGGAGGCGGACAACCGAAGGGGAAGTTAATGTTTAGGACGTGTAACGAAGAAAGAAATGAACAAGAAAACATACGACACATTATCACAACCTAAAATTAACTGTCTTCAGAATGTCTCTGCGACAAAGTTTCAAAATCAGGAATTATGTCACTTACTACCAATCGTAGTTGATCACGAAGGTATTTGTCTGTCAGTCGTGATCTAAATTTGATTTTTACTATTTTCATTGTTGAAAATAATTTTTCACAAACGTAAGTTACAGCGAACATGGCTTCAACAGAGCAAGCGAAAGAACGAAGCTTCAAATATTTATTTTTTTCCAAAGATTTGAAAAGTTCAATATCTGTCAAGTCCTTACATCTAGCTTTCATTTAACGTCACATTGTAAATCTGTGAGTTTAAATTGAAAATCTAACCGCAATATTCGTACATCTGCTGTAAAAGAATCGACGTACAGAGATGATAATGATAATGATAATGATAATAATGATAATAAAAATAATAATAATAATAATAATAATAATAATAATAATAATAATAATAATAATAATAATAATAGTAATAATAATACTTAACCTTTTAATGTTTCATCAGTAACATGTAGTAACTTATAATGCCGTTTTATGTTACACAACCGTTTTCCTAGTAATATTTGTGAACAAATCATACATTTAATATTTTCATCATATTGTAAGCAAAAGAATGCATCCTCCCATCCTACTTGAAACTTTCGTTTTTTATAGAGGTACATGGTTTCTAGAGAGATATTGCGACGTTACGCCACTCGCAGGTCCGAGACAAATACAAATAGAACGGAGTTCGACTCCAGTGAGTAAGAGAGTGGGGGTTGTAGGTAGGAAGCGAGAGAAAAGCACTGCGAGCCACAATGTGCTCGTGAGTCGCATTTTCGCCGCGGCTGCTCTAAGGAACAAGAGGAATATTAAAGAGAGAGAAATAACAATGTATGCATGGGAAAAATTACTTTTAGTCAAAAAAACCTCCCAGTACTCCTCTGTACAGATGGTTTCCAAGATCGTGTTTAAAAGCTTCTAATTTATTATTGTCTTTACGACAAAGTAAGTCCCGAAAATACAAATCTTATGATTTAATTTATTATTGTCTTTACGACAAAGTAAGTCCCGAAAATACAAATCTTATGATTTAATTTATTATTATCTTTACGACAAAGTAAGTCCCGAAAATACAAATCTTATGATTTAATTTATTATTGTCTTTACGACAAAGTAAGTCCCGAAAATACAAAGTATATGATTTAATTTATTATTGTCTTTACGACAAAGTAAGTCCCGAAAATACAAAGTATATGATTTAATTTAATATTGTCTTTACGACAAAGTAAGTCCCGAAAATACAAATCTTATGATTTAATTTATTATTGTCTTTACGACAAAGTAAGTCCCGAAACCGAAAATACAAAGTATATGATTTAATTTATTATTGTCTTTACGACAAAGTAAATCCCGAAAATACAAATTATATGATTCAATTTATTATTGTCTTTACGACAAAGTAAGTCCCGAAAATACAAATTATATGATTTAATTTATTATTGTCTTTACGACAAAGTAAGTCCCGAAAATACAAATTATATGATTTAATTTATTATTGTCTTTACGACAAAGTAAGTCCCGAAAATACAAATTATATGATTTAATTTATTATTGTCTTTACGACAAAGCAAGTCCCGAAAATACAAATCATATGATTTAATTTATTATTGTCTTTACGACAAAGTAAATCCCGAAAATACAAATTATATGATTTAATTTATTATTGTCTTTACGACAAAGTAAGTCCCGAAAATACAAATCATATGGTTTAATTTATTATTGTCTTTACGACAAAGTAAATCCCGAAAATACAAATTATATGATTTAATTTATTATTGTCTTTACGACAAAGTAAGTCCCGAAAATACAAATTATATTATTATGTCTCGTGACCAGAACATAAACAAAACGGAAATACAAAAATTGGAAATTTATCTTTTGAAGAGGTGAAAAAAAGTTCAAATATCATGGCGCAACAGTAACAAATATAAATGACACTCGGGAGGAAATTAAACGCAGAATAAATATGGAATATGCCTGCTATTATTCGACTGAGAATCTTTTGTCATCTAGCCTGCTATCGAAAAAACTGAAAGTTGGAATTATAAAACAGTTATATTACCGGCTGTTCTATGTGGTTGTGAAACTTGGACTCTCACTTTAAGAGAGGAACAGAGGTTAAGGGTTTTCGAGAAGAAGGTACTTAAGAAAATATTTGGGATAAGAGGGATGTAGTTACAGGAGAATGAAGAAATTTACACAACACAGAACTGCACGCATTGTATTCTTCACCTGACATAATTAGGAACATTAAATCCACATGTTTGAGATGGGCAGGGCATGTAGCACGAATGGGCGAATCCAGAAATGCATATAAAGTGTTATTTCGGAGCCGGAGGGAAAAAGACCTTTGGGGATGCCGAGACATAGATGGGAGGGTAATATTAAAATGTATTTGAGGGAGGTGGGATATGATGATAGAGAGTGGATTAATCTTGCTCAGGATAGGGACTGATGTCGGGATTATGTGAGGGCGGCAATGAACCTTCGGGTTCCTTAAAAGCCGTAAGTATTATTATATATTATTATTATTATTATTATTATTATTATTATTATTATTATTATTATTATTATTATTATTGGCTCATATATCTATACATTGTATATATATATTTATTATATCTCACGCATTTTCATTCGCTATCTACATTCTATTATGTACCGGTATTTTTTCTTTCTTTCTTTCTTTCATTCTTCCTTCCTTTCTTTCTTTCTTTCTATACGTTATATTGTCTCATATCTACTGACTTATTGTTTACTTTATACTATGACTGTCTCTTTCAATTTTTTGTGTACAACATTTGGTGTATTTGTAACGTTCTTTGTATCGTAGTTTTACCCCTGGTTGCGTGTTGGAGAAGGACTATGACCTTAATTCGCCCAGATTAAATGAAACCATCATTATTATTATATTATCATTATTAGTCATTATTATTGTTATTATCATCATTATTATCATTATTTTATTATTATTATTACTGCCATTATTATTATTATTAATATTATTATTATTATTATTATTATTATTATTATTATTATTATTATTATTACATGAATTTTTCTTACGTAGTATATTTTGCAAGTTTTCTTATTATTTCTGCTTTTTCCTCTTATCTCTCTTTCTATTCCAATTCCTTTTTCTTTTCTTTTCTTTCGTCTTTTACTTTTCAATCTATTTAACCCTCCAGCAATCTTGCGCCCGAATGCAACGTTAGTGGTCACGTGGATCACAATGTTGTGAGCCATATTCTAAGTAATTTTTTTTCCGCATAAAATTTTTTAAACCTTGTCAGGTTAATTATTAATGATTACATATTAACAGAGTCTAATTATATTAATTTTTTCCCAAATTCATAAGACAATTGTTTGTCCAATCATACATTATAATAAATGTTCTAAAAACATAAATGGGGTGAAGAAGGGATAGTGACGCGAAACATACAGCCTCTCCTATCCAAATGCCATCCTCACCTTCCCGTGGTCCACCCTGTTTCTACCAACGAGGAAATGGCGACCGAGTCACAGCGGTATAACTGTTTCATCAAATGCAGAGGAAATGCTGCATTACAAGCCTGTCCAGAGGCTAAAAGTGGCAGCCCCACTACTGGACTACCTAACGATAAGGCTAGTAACCTATCTTAGGGAAAATTACATTACTTTCAAGCCTCAAACAAGCAGTATAAGGACAGATAAACCTAGAGGACATCGTCGACCAGGAAGACCTTTAAGAAGACTGCTAGATGGGGCCGAAACAGGTCTACAGAGGCCTAATTCGTGAAGGATGATGATGATGAAAACATAAATTTAGAGAGTGAGAACATCTGTGTGTACCACAGTCATGATCCAAGAACGCACCAAATTAACTACTCGCCATGAAAACTCTTGCTTAACACTTCTTAATTATATCGACTAGCTGAGAGGGCAGAGAAATGTACGCATAAAAGGTATCCAGATGACAGATAAAATAAGTGCTGCCATCTCGGAACACCAATCATAAATAAAGTATTGGATTACTATTGTCATCCACGCGACCACTGGAGGGTTAAATATCTCTCTCTCTCTCTCTCTTTGTTTTTGCATTTTTTCTTTTTTTCTTTCATCTGTTTTTTCCCCTTTTTCATTTCATCATACACATTTCTTTCTCCTCCTTTTTGTTTAATTTAATACTACTTCCTTTTATTTAGTTCCCAATTCGGTAGACCTTGATCCTCAACACAGATATCACATCGCATCGTATATCAGATATCATTATCAATAACCTCATCTTCCTCCACTTCCTCAATATCACTCCAATATTGTCATGTTATCGTTTCTCTTCCATTTATATTTGTCACCAAAAGGGTCGAGATTAGATCACTGATATACTTCACAAAGTTTGTGGTTTACAAAGCGATTGAAAAGCACTTTTCTGTGAAAACTTCAATTTTCCCTACATATACTTTGAATGACAATTCTGCCCTCTCCTGTCTGTAACACCACTTCAACATCTCTGAATGGTCAATGGCTTAAAAAGGTCGTTAAATAAAGAACCGCCAATTACCATCAAACCTACATAACCGGTCCTGGGGGTGTCAACCCTTCGCTAGGGTGTTGGGAGTGGTTGGCAGCCCACATTACGCGATCCCGAATCAATACATGTGCTCCCTCTATTAATTACCGCAAAAACAGTTGAGCGAAGGTGGTACACATTCACTAACTATTAAAATAATGGCGGGAGGGGTCAAATGTTAAAGTGAGGGGTGGGGGATAATTAACCGCCTTCGTTCACGACCTTGGAGGTTAATTCATTGGCCGGCGTTGCATCGTTCGGCGGACCCGAACCTCAAATAAGCTGTGACGTTCCTCACTGCCGCCCAATTGAAACAATGAAACTTAAAGTCGCATAAATAGCGGGGAACAAATTTAGCACCAAGTCAGTTATCATCTCCAGCAGGGGAAGCCTTGTGGATGCGTCAGCTGGGCAAAGTTCAAGACCACTATACAGGCTGTTCACAGTAACGAACGTGCAGTTCCACCGAGTACAAAAGTGTTATACAGATTGTGTCTGAATTGTATAGGACATCATTTTATTTTTACTTCAATTTTTATTGTACCTGAGTTTTTGAATGTACTTCACTCCCATCCCTGAAGCACTTTCTTCCTGATAAATTAAAATTAATCCTTGTACAAACACTCGTGATGCCACTCTTTGACTACTGCGATATTATATTAAGTAACCTAAATGCAAATTTGAGCAGCAGGCTACAACGTGTGCATAATGCGTGCGTCCGTTATATTTGTAATATTCGTAAGTATGATCATGTTTCCCCGTCTTTCCAAACTCTGTCTTGGCTAAGGCTAAGCGATCGACGAGCCCTGCATTCTCTTGTTCTCTTATTTCAAATTCTGCGCACCGCTACCCCAATATATTTGGCTTCTCTTTTTCTAAATTTATCCGTATATCATCAGCTAAGTACAAGATCTCATTATAACAATTTACTCATTATACCCTACCACAAGACATCTTTATATTCTTCATCCTATACAGTTTCAGTTGCTAGAAATTGGAACTCGCTTCCGAGTGATATAAGGGGTTGTTGGACAATTGCTTCATTTAGGTCAAAATTACATAAATTCTTACTTAACAGATGAATTGCTGATTAATATTTGTTACTTATAATGAAACTAACATCTGTCCATTCTTATTATTATTATCTTTAATTTCTCTAAATAGATTTACAAAACCTCTAATGGCAATTACATTAATATTCTCATTATAGAAATAGAAATATATATATATTCTCCCTGTAACATAGTCCTAGTAAGCTTATATTAAATTAATTTTCATCATTTTACTAGCTATCTCAAATATTAAATTAATTATAATTCATTGAATTAAATTAGCTCATAAATTAAGTTACTACTTTACCTTATAGATTTATCTAAATTTAAATAAATGTGTAGTGAAGATTATTGCTGGAGAACGTTTTAAGTGTAGTGAAAATATTTGTAATTTAAATTTATGTATTGTATTGATTACGGCTGGTTGAGTGGAAGAGAAGGCCTTATGGCCTTAACTCTGCCAGCGAAAATAAAACATTATTATTATTATTATTATTATCCCTTCTACTACTAAACTTCCAATCGTCCTCCACACAGAACCAAGGCCGCGTATGCAATCAAAGTGCCTTACGGTGATACTAAACAGGGTTAAGTGAGATATGGTCCACTTTGCAATAGGTCCTCTCTACGAAAATGTCCAGCGTTTAGAAATGTCCATATAGAAAATTCGTCCATGCCATAAAAATGTCCTTACCTGAAAAGGTCCACTGTCAGCAAGTCCTCTTCTTTAAAATGTCCTACGTTTTAAAATGTCCATAAATAAATTCGTCCATTTCCCTAAAATGTCCGACAAGGAAAACTGCAAGGAATGTGCCGAGAAATTTATTATAATTTCAATTATGTTGAAAAATTTCATTCCTATCTTTGTAATATTGTTAATTACCGACAATGTTGAAAATTCTCGTTTGATTATTGATATAGGCTACCGTTTATTTACTGGCCGCTTAATATTTGTATGTCCACCAAGGACCTGGGTTACTAAATGTTCTGTTTCCGATTCTGTTGTTGCAAATGGCTAATGAATCGCGAAATGGTCACGTGATGTTCCACCACAAGTCATTGGGATTGAGAGTGGAATCCTTCAACCACACTATTCGTACGCTGTCTGTCATAGATGTTCCATGTCTCAGGAGAAAATCTAGGGGGAACTGCTCGCCGTCGCCCTCTTGCCGGATGACCAGTAATATATGTAATTTCAATGTAAGAAGCTAAGTCCAAGATATCGTCCACAAATATTTCGTTTAAAAAATCCCAAACAAATTGCAAGTTATTTAGCGGAATAAACTGCAGTCCCACAATTTCCTGTATTTGGTTTCTTACTTCAGGGTTATCAATATCCAAATATTGTGCCCTAAGATCCCTGTTGACTGCATTTCTCCGTATTGCTTGATTGAAGTGAAAAGGACACCCACTCACTATGCCTATGTCGACAAGAATGCATATTGGCGGTTTCAAAATCACACATTGTATAGGTAGGATTGCAAGTGAGTACTGAATAATTTATCTCATTATATATAGTGCGGTACGTATTTTCAGTCTTATTTGCAGTTAGGCAATACACTAAAGGAAATAAAAAACCTCAAACAATCCCATGCACTGTGAAAAGCTGAAAGAATTGATTTCGTATGATGGACCAAATAGATGTTGGGCTTTTTTACTCCATAGACAAATTGCATGCAGGGCTTTAAATGTTGGACTATTTAGTTTATGGACATTTTCTTGTGGACCTTTTGTACTTGTGGACATTTTGTTATGGACATTATAACCTGAAAGCACTAAACAGTACTGAGTTAGTGAGTATAGTACGTTCCATAAATATATTCGCGTTTTTCAGTGACAAAAGAGTTTTCAATATTGAATCATATTTTCGTACAGGTACTGTCGTCCGTTTGCTTACGTCTCATCCCGATTTTCCCCACCTGCTTCTGCTCTCCCCTCTGTAAAGGCTAATGGCTGGGCTGTGTTAGCTCTTTTCTGAAAACATTAATTTCTGTTAGGAATTGGACGTCTACGTAATATTATACAACTGTTTAAAATAACTTAAATAAAAGGACCTCCTTCCTTTCTACGACCCTGCGACGTAACTACTTGGATGGAAAGTAGATGGCATATCTAAGTAATTTTATCTTTTCGGATCGGGTAGAAGTGAAGATTGAATTTACAGTACGTCAGGTAATCTTTTATAGATTAAGTACAGAATTATTTCCACATGAGTTACTAGTACGAAGGACGAAACTGGTAATTTGAATTAGGTACAATAGTCTGTAGTGCGATAATATGCACAAAAGAACTGAAGCCTGTATCGAAATGAACGGCCACCATTTTCAAAAATGTGTTTAAATATCCATATTATGATTATTTTTCAATTTAACTTCATTCTCTAAATTGTACGCTAATGTGCTGTAGACAATATAATATACACTGCATAATGAATACGTCCGAATGGATAGCTCAGTTCATGAGTAAAAACACTTATTGTTAATACTATATTGTATTTTGATTAAAGGAAAACCTAATGAAAATTATCAAACTCAAAATCGCGATAATTCCTAGTTTACGTAAATGGATGAACTACTTTTCTTCCCTCCTATACCTAGCAAAGTGATTTTTTTGTATTTTACGCCAGTATTATCGAACTCCAGTCGTGGAAGGGGGTAGCAAAGGTATAGCCAGGTTAATATTAGAAATGTAAGTAAAAATAAAATGATGTCTCTGTATAAGAAACCTTTAACTTTACATAGCATTAAAACATTGCTGATAGGGCTGACTTGGCTAATTTCGTGATACTAAGGTTTTGGGTGCACAAATAAGGTTCAAATTAAAAACAAATAGTGTTTTTAATGTACGTAGATTTTTAGATTTCAGGAAGTTACATGTCAACATTTTTACCTCAAACAAATGCATATAATAATTGCAAACAAGCAATACAAATAAACAAAACAATTTAGCACTCTAGAAGGACTGATATAATTTCGTGAGACTACAAGAGTATTTTCGTGATAGTCCTTAAATTCAAAATACTTAGGCATATTCAGTCAAATTTTAAATTCCTCAGTCAGATTCATACCTACAATCCAAATAATTAAAGTTCAATTCCAAATCCTCTCTATTATCCTGAACTTTCCTAATGGCATATTCTAGAGCGAAGTTAAAAAGTAAAGGTGATAGTGCATCTACTTGCTTTAGCCCGCAGTGAATTCAGAAAGCATCAAACATAAACTGGCCTATACGGACTCCGCTGTAAGTTTCACTGAAACACATTTTAATTAATCGAACTAGTTTCTTGGGAATACCAAATTCAATAAGAATTTTATATAAAACTTCTCTCTTAACCGAGTCATATGCCTTTTTAAAATCTATCAATAATTGATGTACTGTATCCTTATACTCCCAATTTTTTCTCCAATATCTGTCGAATACAAAAAACCTGATCAATAGTTGATCTATTGCGCCTAAAACCGCACAGATGATCCCCAATAAATTCATCTACGTATGGCGTTAATCTTCTCAAAAGAATATTGGACAAAATTTTCTGCTACGCTTGAATCAAAACATTGCTCGGTATAGTCAGGTAACTAAAACAAACAGATTATAACACACATTTACGAAAGCTACTTACCTCATTCTCTTCTTTGTGAAAAATGGTGATACATTTTAAATAAAAATTGATGGGTTCAGAACCATAGTGGGCCAAGCGCCATTTACTAAAACCTAGAAAACAAGGGTTAAAATGAAGTTATTACCATAATTCAATGGAAACATATAGCAAGTAATATAAAGTATACACATTCAAATTAAATGATATGTCAATCTTCATTAAACTATGGTATTCACTCAACTTTTACCCTTGCTTTCTGCGTTTTTAATAAATGGCGCTTGGCCCACTATGGCTCTGAACCCTTCAATTAATGATGTAGGTCTACTTTAAGTGTCACAACTGTGTACATTCGTAAATTGTCAAATATAAACCTGCTTCGAATGTCACTCAAATAAAGAAATGTTCTTTCGAATTTACACTATGTAATCGGTGCGACATTTTGAAATAGTTTATATTTATTATAATGTTGTGTATTATCTTATTTAATTCATACTGCATTTCACAGAGTTTCGAATATGCAGAATTTTGTTTCCAAGAACATTCTTCAGTTTTGGTTTAACCTATTTATTGTTATCAACAGCTGATCGTATAGAATTTAAAGCTATTTCTTAACACGAGAGTAAGTAGGCCTATTCCATACGCATGGTTGTTGGAGTCGGCAATTTTCTATACGTTATATTTTTCAATGAAGTGTTTAAAATGGGGATCCTCAGGTTTATGAAACGGAATATTCCCATACCATCATCAGACACAAGTCACAATAAAAAGTGGATCGATACGAAATCGAATCACTAAACAATTTCAGATGTTCGATGTGTCTTTTAGAGTCACTATGGTTTTCTAAATCACGACGCTTATTAACTTTTTTTATTTTAGCAGGTTATTTTACGACGCTTTATCAACATCTAGGTTATTTAGCGTCTGAATGAGATGAAGGTGATAATGCCGGTGAAATGAGTCTGGGGTCCAACACCGTAAGTTACCCAGCATTTGCTCATATTGGGTTGAGGGAAAACCCCGGAAAAAACCTCAACCAGGTAACTTGTCCCCACCGGGAATCGAACCCGGGCCACCTGGTTTCGCGGCTACACGTGCTAACCGTTACTCCACAGGCGTGGACCTTATTAACTTTTATGTCTAACTTCCACACTTTACATCGTAATATATTTTCCTCCTTGACTGAAAAACAGTCATTTTCGAAGTCTTTAACAACCATAAGCAAAGAGCGTGTTCCGAATCTCAACGCTGAGCAATCTCCTGGTATCAAGGTGTTCCGAATTTCAACGATGACTCCATCGGTGTCGCACCGGTTCCATCAACTTGCAGAGGTGGTGGCAGTATCCATCGGCCGCCATCAGTGAATCTGATTGGTTCTTGTATAGGGCGGGAATTAGCAGACGAATGACATCGTGCACTGTTGTGTCATGGCGGTGTGTTCTGCTGTATTGTTTGTAATGAGCACAACGTAAAAACAATATGTTAATGGCTTATGAGCGAACATGTCAACGGACCAGTTATTACTACCGGTTCAAGAAATAAATTGATGACAGTGTGGAGATTTGGCAAAATCTTGCTAGCGTAGCGCATACAGCAACGTTTACAGCCGCCATGATAGCTATCCAACCTTCCAGCAGTTTTGTTCCTATTTCACTGCATTGTGATGTCATTGATGTCACCGATCCGGTGAGATTCGGAATACGCTGAAAGTTACAGATTTTATTGGCGGCATTTTAATACATCTTCACAGTACATTTGCTAGATCACAAATGAACGCCTTACGAAATGTTTACTTTTCAAACAGAAAACAGGCATGCTGTGTCAAAACAATCTATTACAAGTAAAATGCAGTAAACAATACAAAAACTGTATCCATTTAACTTCGAGCTCCCTTCACGTGACGTCTTTCATTTTGCGTACGACACTGAAGGTATATCAGTAAGCAAACAACTAACGTCATCCTATAGCCAATGTTCCTTAAACCTGTAGCCGCCTCTAGGCAATATTTTGGTGTCCAAACTTCCCTAGTCATCAACTCATCAGATAGAAATTCATACGCTTATGTGTCTTTAAAGCAAACTGCCGTTGGTGAATGATGAAAATTGCGCGACTAGATCGAGAATTGCTAGTTTGAGAACATCAATATTCCACACCTGTGGAGTAACGGTCAGCGCGTCTGGCTGCAAAACCAGGTGGCTCGGGTTCGATTCCCGGTAGGGGCAAATTACCTGGTTGAGGTTTTTTCCGGGGTTTTCGCTCAACCCAATACGAGCAAATGCTGGGTAACTTTCGGTGCCGGACTCATTTCACCGGCCGTTGGTGATGATGAAAATTGCGCGACTAGATCGAGAATTGCTAGTTTGAGAACATCAATATTCCACACTTGTGGAGTAACGGTCAGCGCGTCTGGCTGCAAAACCAGGTGGCTCGGGTTCGATTCCCGGTCGGGGCGAGTTACCTGGTTGAGGTTTTTTCCGGGGTTTTCGCTCAACCCAATACGAGCAAATGCTGGGTAACTTTCGGTGCCGGACTCATTTCACCGGCCGTTGGTGAATGATGAAAATTGCGCGACTAGATCGAGAATTGCTAGTTTGAGAACATCAATATTCCACACCTGTGGAGTAACGGTCAGCGCGTCTGGCTGCAAAACCAGGTGGCTCGGGTTCGATTCCCGGTCGGGGCGAGTTACCTGGTTGAGGTTTTTTCCGGGGTTTTAGCTCAACCCAATACGAGCAAATGCTGGGTAACTTTCGGTGCCGGACTCATTTCACCGGCCGTTGGTGAATGATGAAAATTGCACGACTAGATCGAGAATTGCTAGTTTGAGAACATCAATATTCCACACTTGTGGAGTAACGGTCAGCGCGTCTGGCTGCAAAACCAGGTGGCTCGGGTTCGATTCCCGGTCGGGGCGAGTTACCTGGTTGAGGTTTTTTCCGGGGTTTTCGCTCAACCCAATACGAGCAAATGCTGGGTAACTTTCGGTGCCGGACTCATTTCACCGGCATTATCACCTTCATTTCATTCAGAAGCTAAATAACCTAGATGTTGATACAGGGTTATAAAATAACCCAATAAAATAAATAACACCAATAGTTAACAGTGTAGCCTATGGATTGTCGAAATGTAGGCCACCCAGAATAAACTCACGACAACGCAGTATAACTCAATTTTTAAGATTCAACATCACCAAGAATGCGTTCGATAAAAAAATGTGACGTTGTAATGCGGCCTTACTGGGAAATAAGACGTAAATTTAGGAGCATTTTTCTACTTCTCTTTTCTTCTTGTAAACATTGTGCTGTTTTATTAAACAACGCTGCCTGTGGTTGAATAAGCTATGACGTGTGTCGAGAAATAAACACAGCATTCAATTTTAGTTATAAACTAGTCCTGACATTGGAAGTAAACTTCATCCCTACTACAGTCAGCACCACAGCCACCAACCACACTAACACCACCACCAATAAGATCATAATCATCATCATCATCATCCTTTTTCAATGATTGAGCCATTTGGTTATCTTATTGTATTCTTAGGTAATGAAAATCAAACCAATATTTCTGTATTCCCTATATTCCCTTGTATTCCCTTGAGCTGGATGGACTCCTACCTACGTGACCGCCAACAGTGTGTTTCACTTGATAATCAATTCTCCCAATGGAGATGCACAAAGGCGGGAGTGCCGCAGGGCTCCGTATTAGGACCACTACTTTTCTCTATCTACATTAATGACGTATCAAAGAACTTACAGTATTGCCGATATCACCTCTATGCCGACGACCTACAACTTTACATACATTCCAGACCCAATACGATCAATGAATCGATTGACAAGTTAAATTGTGACCTAGCCACTGTCTCCACTTGGGCGGTCAATTTCGGACTCGCACTTAATCCAAGTAAGACTCAAGCCATAATTATTGGACATAAGCGTTTAGTTAACTCCCTTAATAACAGTAATCTTTCAGTTGTTACCCTTAACAACACGCTAATCCCTTATTCATCTATCGTAAAAAATCTTGGCTTCTTTTTTGATAATAATCTAAGTTGGAATTTTCAAGTTAAAGAAACGATAAAAAAAATCTGTTCCTCCATTCACTGTTTGAGTCGCTTGAGAAACTTCTTGCCCCAGCAACTAAAACTTACCCTAGTGCAAACCCTAGTAACGCCGCACTTCGATTATTGTGACGTTTTGTTAAGTGACCTAAATTCTGAATTGTCAGTCAGGTTACAGCGAGCTCAGAATATGTGCGTCAGATACGTGTGCAACATCCGACGATATGATCACATATCACCGTCCTTCGCAAGTCTCTCGTGGCTCCAACTTAAAGAACGTAGAACTTTACACTCTTTGTCTTTACTCTTTCGAATTCTGCACACTTCAACACCAAATTACCTTTCGTCTCGTTTCTCTTATCTATACTCTAACCACGACGTAAATACCAGATCACTTATCTGTGGCACGCTAAGTATACCTCTTCATAGAACATCTTGTTATTCATCATCTTTTACAATATCCACCTCGCGTCAATGGAATTCCT
The DNA here is from genome assembly GCF_040183065.1 of Periplaneta americana. Lineage (NCBI taxonomy): Eukaryota > Metazoa > Arthropoda > Insecta > Blattodea > Blattidae > Periplaneta > Periplaneta americana. Next base: position 33,231,061 of record NC_091131.1, on the reverse strand, counting down.
TGTCACAAAGTATTACGGGCTGCAAGACAACAAACACCTTTAAGAACAGCTTAAAAGATAACCTTATTAGCATTTCACTCCAATCATACTGATTTAAACTATCACTAACTACATTGTTACTTTTTTCTTTAGACATCATCCTGATTGTGCTGTATTTTAATTGTCTCGTAATAATCTCTTTCTATTATCTAATATTATTTGAAATATATTAACATTCTATGTATTTTAGTTTAATTCTGCTACACAGTTTATTTCAGTGTTTAATTAATAGTTCATAGTATTTTGTTGTTTAATTTGTAAATAATTCTTGTATACATGTAACTCTCATCTAAATCAAATTGTTGAATTCTTTGTAAGTTCATGCATATGTATATACACTTTTTGCTGGTTGAGTGGAAGAGAAGGCCTTACGGCCTTAACTCTGCCAGCTAAAATAAATCATTATTATTATTATTATTATTATTATTATTATTATTATTATTATTATTATTATTATTATATTTTCCTCTTAAGTTTAACGTGAAGCAAAATTTGAAAATTTTAAAATGTTCAACGGACGTGCAGTTTTCATTTTTTGCACATACATTACTTGGCACATAAATAGTAGGCCTCTACACACAAATCTTCAGCTCAGTTGATAAATATCTTAAATATTTTTAAAGTGTATCATAAAAAAATAATAGTAATTTTTTTCGTCTCCTTATATAAAAATTATTTTTTAAACTGAAATTTTACTAATATATTCAGCATAATATCATTAGTAATAATTAGCATGGAAATTTTAGTGTACTTATTTGTTTTGTCTTAAAAATATTTACAATACTACAGCTCAAATGCGAAAAAAAATGCCACTAATTCACAATAGTAATATGCGTTACAAGAGCGGTATGTTGATGTTTTCATGTTCGAAGAAAAGATTGAAAAAGCGAAACGTAGTTGAGCTTTTTTTAATTTCCGAGAACATGAATACAAACATACCGCTCGTGTATCGTACATTATTTTGTGCGAAGATCGTTTATTACATACCTGAAAGAAGAATTTCTAATTAGTTGCAATGAAATCTCCATCTTCGTTTCTATTCAATGACGGCAACTTATAAAAACAAAAATATCTATCTTCAACATTGTTGCTATAAAATGTTTTCTGTGTTTACTATATTCCAGCAGGCCATGATATACGTCTGTCTTTTTTTTTCCCCCCAGTCTATAAATGCGAACTTAAAACAAACGGTAAGGTTATGTAATGATTTATTTTTCATTTTAATATTTTAACAATATTATTTATATAGCATATTGCAGTAATAACATCGGCATCTGGAATCTTGTTGATTTTTTCACGGCTTCCTTAATGTTACTTGCATTACAAATGTAGTAACTTTTATGGTGTTGTAGATTTTACTTAATTTTTACAAATATTTAAAAACAATAATTAACAGTGCAATTTAGGTGAAATTGCAGTGGTAAGTTTCCAATTTATAATTATTACTATGTTAAACGTCTCTAAAAATAATATGTTAAAAGCCTAAAGCAGTAAAATGAATATGGCGCTTAAGCGGTAAGAAGAGGGAAATTGCTATGTGTGTTACGTTGGGAATACTGAATGTGGTATTTCACACTTACCGCGTATCGGTTTTGTGCGGAAAATAAGCAAATACGCACGATCTCGCACAAATTATTTTTTAATCCTTTTCAAATGCTACTGACATATCCATACGAAGTATCAGAGGACTGAGGAAGATGTGGAAAAATTTCATGCAGCTAGCTCAAAATTTGTGGAAGGAGATAGGTTTTTGAAAATGTATCGCATTAAAAAAATTGCATAACTTAAAAACTACTTACGCGATAGGAATTAAATTTTGTAGCATGTGTTCATATTCCAAGGGGAGCATGTATGAAAAAAATAAGCCCTGTAGATTAAAAAAAACTGTAAAAGTTAGTATTTTCAACCATCTTCTTCCTTAAAAAACCAACTAAAAAAAAAGCATTATCCTGGTGAAGGAACAGTGCAAATAATTCCGAAACGTTTAAGATATTAATTCCGCAGAATTGAGTGCAGTGGAAGTCCACAAAAAGACACAGCAACGGTCCGTGTGCGAGACGAGGTACGAACTTTGTCTTTCTACGGAGTACTGCGGGCATTGGTGAACATAGGGCTGTACAATGTTTTTATGGCGTGCGGACCGAAACATGAATAATTAACGTACATAATTTAAATAATATATTAAAGTATATGCAAAATATATAACAAAACAACTTGGTGATTAAGTATAATATACGTGATACATCTGAAACATAAAACAAACTTCTAGAGGAAAAACTCTATAAATGTATCTACATACAGAGCTTTCATTTCAAAACATCCCACTCTAAATAACTAGTTATTTAAATTGAATTCAATTTAAACAAAAAAAAAACACACATACATTTAGATATTGAGAGGGAAGTCTGAAACCAGGCTTAAATGCATTTTAGATTTCACCTCCCACCTCCAGCCACTCCCACTTTGAAATTTCAAATGGCACCCCTATATTTTTATACTTGAACTAGCCATACCCGTGCGCTCCGCTGAACCCGTTAGAAATAAATATAAAGTAATTATATAATTAAAATAGGACATTTGATCCAGGGAACATTCGTGTTTGATAGAAGGATAAATAGTTTATTATGTTACTTTTTTTAAATTGAATTAAACAATTAAAATGCGATCATTTTGATCCAGAGACCACTCATTTGGTCATAAAAATTAGTTTAGGAAATACAGGAAACTAATATGCAGAATAGCCTATCAAGTTTTCTGTGCATAAGAATCTATTTTAATCTTACCTGTCCTCGATTCACTCAGAAGTTACTGTGATAACATTATAGCATTATGTCCATCTAGAGAAACTACACTTTCCAATGGTGAATTAATAATTAATTATACAAATCGGTTAATTTAGCTTCCGATATTACTTCATAGAAACGCAGAAACATTATCTGTAGGCTATCTTTCATAGCTTTCGATTGTTGCTGTCCAAGGCCCCTTATAGACGAAGTCATTTGTTTTTTAATTCATTACACGGCCTTAGATGGCAGTTATTTTAATTTTAAAACTCATTTATCTCATTAAATATCAGTCCTATCAAAAGTTTTCAAGGAATAAAACTTATCGCAAATTATTTTTAAAGAAACTCTTGTTATGTAACATTTTTCACAAAAATCAATAATAAGCGAAATATTTCGATTTATTTAATTCAGGCCCCCTTATAACTTCCCCTTTTAAATAATGTATTTTGAATGCCATATAGCCTAAAATCTAAGTTACAACGAACTTAATTTATATTCCAATTTTCATTGAAATCCGTTTAGCCATTATCGCGTGAAAAGGTAACAAGCATACATACAGACAGACATACAAACAAAAATTTCAAAAAAGCGATTTTCGGTTTCAGGGTGTTTAATTATATATGTTAGAACCAATTATTTTTGGAAAATCGAAAATTATCAGAAAAATTTTGGCTACAGATTTATTATTAGTATAGATATGAAAGAGCATTCAATTGTTTATACACCACATTCATTTGCTTTTGCATCTTTTCTATCGTCGCCTGGCAACCTGGATTATTGTTATTGTTAGTTAGAGCTGAAGAGAATAAAGCTATAAAAACTTATTGAGCATTTCATGTAATAGTTGTGTTTGTGTATTAAATTATTTAATAATGGTGTATACCCTTCAACAGAGAACATAAATCATCCTTATTGATTAAATTTAGGAAATTACACAAAATAAGCTGTGTTTTCACCCAACAATTAACTGAAAATAACAACGCTTCTTATAACCATTACAGAATGCCTCATATTTAGATGAATTTTGTTTTATCCCATGCACTGTTCTGATCGAAATGTCAAATTCTTGAGGGATGACTCTGATTCATTCACCTTTTTTAAACCGTTCCAATATTTGTAACTTCTGCTTCAACATAAGCACACATTTTTTGTTCCCTGCCTTGCTGCCAACGTGTACGAGTATCTGCACACTACTGCATTGGTTCAACTGGTTAGCCCTGTGCAGCACGGGACAGGGTGCGTTGACTTGCCTTGTATCGTGAAGTATACGAGAATGAGCGTCTATTTGTGGAGTTGCACTGTACCAAAAATTTTTCTTCTGAACTAAATCACTGTGAAAGTCTTAAATCTCATAGCTCTGGAGATTGATACAACGCCGTTAAAATGGGGGGGGGGAAAGCGTCTACATTAATTCTATAGAACAGCCGCGGCGAAAATGCGACTCACGAGCACACTGTGGCTCGCAGTGCTTTTCTCTCGCTTCCTACCTACAACCCCCGCCATCTCACTCACTGGAGTCAAACTCCGTTCTATTTGTATTTGTCTCGGACCTGCGAGTGGCGTATCGTCGCAATATCTCTCTCGAAACCATGTACCTCTATAAAAAACGAAAGTTTCAAGTAGGTTGGGAGGATGCATTCTTTTGCTTACAATATGATGAAAATATTAAATGTATGATTTATTCACAAATATTACTAGGGAAACGGTTGTATAACATAAAACGGCATTATAAGTTACTACATGTTACTGATGAAACATTAAAAGGTTAAGTGTTATTATTATTATTACTATTATTATTATTATTATTATTATCATCATCATCATTATCATCTCTGTACGTCGATTCTTTTATAGCAGATGTACGAATAATGCGGTTAGATTTTCAATTTAAACTCACAGATTTACAATGTGACGTTAAATGAAAGCTAGATGTAAGGACTTGACAGATATTGAACTTTTCAAATCTTTGGAAAAAAAAAAAATATATTAGAAGCTTCGTTCTTCCGCTTGCTCTGTTGAAGCCATGTTCGCTGTAACTTACGTTTGTGAAAAATTATTTTCAACAATGAAAATAGTAAAAATCAAATTTAGATCACGACTGACAGACAAATACCTTCGTGATCAACTACGATTGGCAGTAAGTGACATAATTCCTGATTTTGAAACTTTGTCGCAGAGACATTCTGAAGACAGTTAATTTTAGGTTGTGATAATGTGTCCTATGTTTTCTTGTTCATTTCTTTCTTCGTTACACGTCCTAAACATTAACTTCCCCTTCGGTTGTCCGCCTCCCTCCATAGGTGCTATGCACGTTGCAGCTTACACAGTGGCTCGGCGCACCATGGCCTTTTCGCCACGGCTGCTATAGAAGGTGGAATTTTATGTCAGAAGTCGGTTGTGTTGTGGGTTGGTTGGAGAGGGGAAAAGAGGAGAGAGAGGGGAAATAGTACATTAGCTGGTAGGAAGGCGGGAGGGAAATAGTATGTACCATGTCATTGATGGGCCGTGGTAATAATACAGCGTCACAATATGGAGCGGCGGGAGGGGTTGAGAGGAGCTGGGTGATTCTCTACTACTATTAAAAACAAGTTAGGGGCTTTTGGTAGGAGTGTCAAAAAGTCAAAAACCCCTTTTTGATGATCTAACGTATTTATTCTTATTTGTAGTTTTTTATGCTGCTTGCTGTAGTTGCCTTTATTGCATAGTAAGACTTTTTTATGGCGCAACAAAAAGCAAAGAATGAAGTAAGTTAGGTGAACTTTTAATTTCAAACTCTTGTCTCTTTCGCTGTCCTTCTGTTGGAGAGAGGGTTCACGAGGTCAGCCAGAGGACATAATATCCCTTCTGCTCGGCTTTTCTCATGCTGCAAGGCCGATAGAGAGAGAGAGAGAGAGAGAGAGAGAGAGAGAACACATGCACGACTTCATGTTATGAGGCTGTTTTGAGAAATGCCATTTCATATCAAGGAATATTTAGAACTTGGAGAATCTGATGTACACGAATTATGAAAAATGGCGCAACATAATATCACAGTTTAGTATATACAGTTGCGAAGCTCAATACTTACTAAATATGCAAACATAGACAGTTGAAATATGCATCCATAGATAGTTGCTAGCCACCAGGATCGCTACTATCGCCTCATCACAGACTCTTTCCCTAGCAGACGATAAAATGTATTGGTACTTTTGATATCGTGTTCTTTTGAAAAATTAACACCTTCCTTCCACTATTGAAATACGAAATACATAAGGTTTATATACTATTTTCATAAAGTATATATTAAATTTTATAAACTCACTTTCCTGCAGCTTTCGGAAGGATAACTCTGACCTCTTTTTCTTAGAATTTATAGTGCAACAAACGTCTCCTTGTCCCATATTATTACTCAAATTATTGTATTTTAGCCATTTACAGTTATTACAACCGATAACGAACATTTCACAGTTTACACAACTTTTCACAACAATGCAAAATAGGGCACAGTCAATGCCTTTTCGATCTAGACGAGGCTATTATATGTTCGGGTTTTCTATTTCAGTCTATGTAGCTCAGTGAATTATTATATTATAACTTTATTGCGTATCATAGCTAAGTTTTATTTAGTGTAATGTGTCCATAAGTTCCCTTTACTTCTTGTTGCATAATACGTTGCAGGAATAATTACAAAACTGTGTTATTTTAATGTGAAGAGAATTTTACATGTTAACATAATCTTTTCGCATCAACATTTTAAGTTTAAAATGGAAGCTATTTTGAGGTTTAATAAAAAAGAATTTATATTGTGATTTTAATATAGCAGCACATCTACCTTCCTTGATAAAGACAGAAAATTTATCATACCACGCACTCTTATGAAATTAGTGTACATGCGATTGTTACTTCGTCTCTTAGGTAGTAGATAAATACAATAATTCAATACTCAACTGTAGTGTTAAAATACATACAAATTGAATGTGCGGAGTATCATACATGACATTATGCTTAATTATAATGTATAATTGCGAATTTAGGAAAATAAGATATAGTAAACATAACCTATAATATTCCCATATGAATGGCAGGGCATTGGAGACCACTAAAATTAGACAGAAAGGGGACAGTAAACATAACCTATAATTTCAACATATCTAAATATTCGTGCGGTGCAACTGAAAATTATTGAATCGTGCATAAATGACTGTACAAGAATTTCGCAATATTTAATCGAAATAAAGGCAGGTAGGTCTATTACACATACGAACAACGTAATTTTCACACCAAAAATAATATTACACCTTAACTCGCAAGGAATTATGTCTGAAGTGTCTCATAATCATTGTTTTAAATTTTATTAATGCAATTACACTACATTTTAGAGAAATATATGTTACTTTTCATACATTCCAATTAATTTATATGGTTATAAATATAAAATCGCAGTTAACTCTTAACTCAAATACAGACCACAGGGCTGAAGAAATCAAGAACGTCCTTTGAAGAGACTTCTGGATGACTGAAGCCGGAACTGGTCATAAGGCCAAATTCCTTGATGACGTTGATGACAATATAATTATAATGATAATGATAATGATAATAATAATAATATTGTTAGGCCTATCATTATTATTATTATTATTATTATTATTATTATTATTATTATTATTATTATTATTATTATTATTATTATTATTATTATTATTAGAGACTGGATTTTAAAGGCAATCCCTTTTTTTTATTTCAACACGAAACATGAAATAATTATTTTGGAATTCAATTTGATTAATTTTCAGAAAACTCTATGATATAATACGAAATATTTATTTTCAGTCAATGACTTTACTCTCTCTATATATGTGAGGTGCAAGTCCTTACATTACATAATTTTAATAGACTATTGTATGAACGCTTTCGTCGGTTTCATAGCAACATCATCAGATACAACATTTTATGCTCGACCATGCCGAAATGTAGTAATTATACACCTGGTAACAGTCCTTTAATGCATGTCATTAAATACACCTATTCATTAAAGTTCAGGTTTTCGATTATTGTCGGATATGCAATCGAAAGACGAGGGAAACGTCACGGAGGCTGGAAATACAATACTGTCGCAGAAGGTTATGTTCTGTTACTAAAATAATTAGCATTAATTGTAAATAATATTCAAATAAATTCAATTTGTCATCTCGTTTTTCAATTCTAAATCAATTTCCAGGTTATACATTCTCTGCATTACATCAAGGTCAATGACATTATTGTTCCTCGGAAAAAATCAATACTTTCGCGTCTGCGCACATCTCACAATTCAAGAGCTATGAACAAGGTCACTTCCGATCTTCTGTCAGATACAAATAAAATGTATACTTCTGAATAATTTAAAGTTAGAAATATGATCGAGCATAAAAAGTCGTATGAAACTTGCCTATAATGGTAATTAAGACGATCGTATGAAAATTATGAAACTCGCTTGCGCTCGTTTCATAAACAAACATACTTGCGTCTTAATTACTATCATTATAGGCTCGTTGCATAATGTACTATTATACAGCAATATCATCTCTAGTAAGTACATATGTCTATACAAACAAAATACAATATATATTACTGAGCATACAACATGATAAAACAGATTGCAGAGATATTTCACTACTTAATTAACTTATTTTTCCTAGAACATGAATTTTACCAGCAACCGAAAAGTATTAGGAATAAATTTGAATAAGAAACAAATAAAGTTTCCTTCCCAGGCAGGATTCGAACCACGAAAGTCTTAGTTACCAGTCTATCGTGCTCTGGAGTGAACAAGGCTCTGAAATAAGCTACAAGGGTCGGGCTGTTTTTTTTTTTTTGCCTCTACTGTACACAGAAACACATTAATTCAATTTATAAACATAAACAATTCATAAATTGTGTAGAAGGTATGTGTAGCTAGAAATATGGTTATTCTGTTCTGAACTTTTCCTCTTGGTCCTTCAAAGCCTTAAGATAATTAGTCTGAGCATTGAAGTCCATAGGCCTAATACATGAATAGTGAACTCCTTTTTTATTACTGATGGAGATCTGATTTGTGTTTTGTATTAAAATTATGAATGTTGTGATTAGTACTTAATGTATCTTGGTTCTTTAACATATAACATTATAAGAGAAAGAATGTACTCACTCACTCACTCACTCTGTCATTGTCATTAGTGCTTTCTTTTGCAAAAACAAAAAATACTTAATTTCACATGCGTTGTCTTAAAATATTAACCTATATTTCATTATAGACAAAGTATGCCATTTTCATTGATTCATTTAGTGTTCTGCCCAAGGGCAGGTTTTTTCACTGTAAACCCAGCTTGCTCCAATATTTCCTATTTTCTGCCTTCTTCTGTCTCCCCTCATATGATCCTTCCTATCTTAATGTCGTCTATCATCTGATATTTTATTTTACCCCGAACTCTTCTCCCTTTCACCATTCGTTCCAGTGCATCCTTCTGAAGGCAGTTTCTTCTCAGCCAGTGACCCAGTCAATTCCTTTTCCTCTTCCTGATCAGTTTCAGCATCATTCTTTCTTCACCCACTCTTTCCCACACAGCTTCATTTCTTATTCTGTCTGTCCACTCCACACGTTCCAATCTTCTCCATATCCATATTTCAAATGCTTCCCTTCACTTCGTCGTAATGTTCATGTTTTTTGCCCCATACAATGCCACACTCCATACAAAGCAATTCACTAGTATCTTCCTTAGTTCTTTCTCCAGAGGTCCGCAGAAGATGCTTCTTTTTCTGTTAAAAGCTTCCTTTGTCATTGCTATCTTTCTTTTGACTTCCTGACAGCAGCTCATGTTACTACTTATAGTACACCCCAAGTATTTGAAGCTGTCCATTTGCTCTACTGCATCATTTAGAATTCGCAAATTTATCTTCTGTATTTTTCTTCCTATGACCATGCTCTTCATCTTATTTGCATTTATCTTCATTCCATACTGGTCACAGCTGTTATTTAGCTCCAGTAGCATATCCTTTAGTATCATCTCCTCTTCTGCTAACAACGCCATATTATCAGCAAATCCTATACACTTTATTCTTCTTCCTCCTACTATCACTCCTCCAATGTTTTGAAAAAAAGTTCTATGCCATTTTAAGGGTGTTTATATTGTCAATAAAAGATAAGGATCTTAATGCATAACAGGCAGAGTACAATTTACGAGTAAAAATCTTATGTTCGAAAAATTTAAACATATTGTCATCCAATTTAGTTAGAGTCTAGTAATATAAGCATAGTCTAGTATATACAGTCACGAAGCTTGAGTTGTGAGGGTGCTAGGAACAATAGACTGTGTCGGTACTATTTCGCATTGTCTGTAATGAGGTGATATTAGCGATCCTAGTGATTAGCAACTATCTATGGATGCATATTTACACGTATTGAGCTTCGCGACTTTATGCTAAACTGTGATATGAGTATGAAGAATTATCTGCATATAAGCATTTGCTTTCATAACATTTGCTTGCTAGGATGTCAGGAAGTAGGAGCAAAGAAGAAGGGTAAACTTCATTTTCTTTTACACATCTCTGGAAATACCGAAGTACTAAATAATCATTTCTGTCTCAATGATCCAGTGAGATTTGTTGTAGCTAAACTAACTATAGAGAAAAAATTTCTACAAATAATTTGTAATCCTCATCCCATTGTCTTCGTCAAAGGTCTAAAAATACGAGTATAATACTTGCCGTTGAATAAGAGGTTCGAATGTTTAAACCTGGGTGAAGGCAGTGGATTCTAAAGGGGGATAAAATCCTGAGCGTGGCTTCTTTGGGGAGGGAAGTAAAGCGATGTGTCTCGTATAACAGAGTTACTTCACGGAAAGCAATACTGTTCCTTATAGAGGTCTCCGGGAAAAATGTGTTGGCAATGGTTTTCACACATTAAAACTAGAATGTAGTACATTTAAGCTCATATCAGTAGGTTAAGTAAGAGTCAGCTTGTCTCGTCCTACCAATAATTCATACCAACCCACTACGCATCACATTGTTATTTGACTACATTGTTATCTCAAGAAAGACAGCACATTCACAAATATCGCATGAGAGCGAGATAAAAACTTCACTTGTCTAGACGGGAAATGAAGCGGGAACCGTTTAATTGATAAATACCCGCTGCAAGTGAGTCACAAAGAAGAGCCGTACATTAAGACGTTGCACTGCAAAGTATTTCTGGATAAGAAGATAATGAATAGTATACTACAAGAAGATGAAACTAATTGTGTGTACGGGTGAGCCAGTCAGACACAATTTGGGCCAGTCAGTCTGAACCAACCCGGTAGTCCTCCAGTTAGTCAATGGGCGAACCAGTTCACGAGAGAGTAAGCCAGGCAACAAGACATTGAGTCAATAAGCGGGCCAGTGAAACAATCCGTGACCAGCGAGTCATCGCAGAGTCAACGAGTCTGTCATAGTCATCAAGTCAGTCGTAGAGCCAGGGAATCAGTCGTAGAGGCAGCGAGCCAGTTGGAGAACCAGTGAGATAATTGGCGAGCCAGCGAGTCAGTCGGAGAGCAGGCAAGTCAATCGGAGAACAAAGTGAGTCAGTCGGAGAGTCAGCGAGTCAGTCGTAGAGCCAGCGATCCATTTGGAGAACCAGTGAGATAGTTGGAGAACCAGCATGTCAATCGGAGAGCCAAGTGAGTCAGTCGGAGAGCCAAGTGAGTCAGTCGGAGAGCAAGCGAGTCAGTTGAAGAACCAAGCGAGTCAGTCGGAGAGCCAGCGATCCATTTGGAGAACCAGTGAGATAGTTGGAGAACCAGCATGTCAATCGGAGAGCCAAGTAAGTCAGTCGGAGAGCCAAGTGAGTCAGTCGGAGAGCAAGCGAGTCAGTTGAAGAACCAAGCGAGTCAGTCGGAGAGCCAGCGATCCATTTGGAGAACCAGTGAGATAGTTGGAGAACCAGCATGTCAATCGGAGAGCCAAGTGAGTCAATCGGAGAGCCAAGTGAGTCAGTCGGAGAGCGAGTCAGTTGAAGAACCAAGTGAGTCAGTCGGAGAGTCAGCGAGTCAGTCGTAGAGCCAGCGATCCATTTGGAGAACCAGTGAGATAGTTGGAGAACCAGCATATCAATCGGAGAACCAAGTGAGTCAATCGGAGAGCCAAGTGAGTCAGTCGGAGAGCAAGCGAGTCAGTTGAACCAAGTGAGTCAGTCGGAGAGCCAGCGAGTCAATCGGAGAGCCAAGTGAGTCAGTCGGAGAGCAAGCGAGTCAATTGAAGAACCAAGTGAGTCAGTCGGAGAGCCAGCGAGTCAGTTGAAGAACCAAGTGAGTCAGTCGAAGAGCCAGCGAGTCAATCAAAGAGTCAAGTGAGTCAGTCGGAGAGCCAGCGAGTCAGTTGAAGAACCAAGTGAGTCAAACGGAGAGCCAAGTGAGTCAGTCGAAGAGCAAGCGAGTCAGTTGAAGAACAAAGTTTGTCAGTCGGAGAGCCAGCGAGTAAAACGGAGAGCCAAGTTAGTCAGTCGGAGAGCCAGCGAGTCAGTTGAAGAACCAAGTGAGTCAGTCGGAGAGTCAGGGAGTCAATCGGAGAGACAAGTGAGTCAGTCGGAGAGCAAGCGAGTCAATCGGAGAGCCAAGTGAGTCAGTCGGAGAGCTAACGAGTCAATCAGAGAGCTAGCGAGCCAGTTGGAGATCCAGCGGGTCAGTTGGAGTTCCAGCGAGCCAGTTGGAGTTCCAGCGAGCCAGTTGGAGATCCAGCGAGCCAGTTGGAGTTCCAGCGAGCCAGTTGGAGATCCAGCGAGACAGTTGGAGATCCAGCGGGTCAGTTGGAGTTCCAGCGAGCCAGTTGGAGTTCCAGCGAGCCAGTTGGAGATCCAGCGAGCCAGTTGGAGTTCCAGCGAGCCAGTTGGAGATCCAGCGGGTCAGTTGGAGTTCCAGCGAGCCAGTTGGAGATCCAGCGGGTCAGTTGGAGTTCCAGCGAGCCAATTGGAGATCCAGCGAGCCAGTTGGAGATCCAGCGAGCCAGTTGGAGTTCCAGCCAGCCAGTTGGAGATCCAGCGAGCCAGTTGGAGATCCAGCGAGCCAGTTGGAGTTCCAGCGAGCCAGTTGGAGTTCCAGCGAGCCAATTGGAGATCCAGCGAGCCAGTTGGAGATCCAGCGAGCCAGGTGGAGTTCCAGCGAGCCAGTTGGAGTTCCAGCGAGCCAGTTGGAGTTCTAGCGAGCCAGTTGGAGATCCAGCGAGCCAGTTGGAGTTCCAGCGAGCCAGTTGGAGATCCAGCGGGTCAGTTGGAGTTCCAGCTAGCCAGTTGGAGATCCAGCGAGCCAGTTGGAGTTCCAGCGAGCCAGTTGAAGTTCCAGCGAGCCAGTTGGAGATCCAGCGAGACAGTTGGAGAGCCAGCGAGCCAGTTGGAGATCCAGCAAGCCACTTGGACATCCAGCAAGTCAGTCAGTGAGCCAGCGAGTCAGTCGTTGAGCTAGCGAGTCAGAGAGCCAAGTGAGTCAGTTGAAGAATCAAGTGAGTCAGTCGGAGAGTCAGCGAGTCAATCGTAGAGCAAGCACGTCAGAGAGCCAGCGAGTCAGTTGGAGATCCAGCGAGTCAGTCAGTGAGCCAGCGAATCAGTTGGACAGTCGGAGAGTCAGCGAGTTAGTCCAAGAGTCAGCGAGTCAGTCGAAGAGCCTGTGAGTCAGGTGGAGAGCCGGCGTGTTAGTCGGAGAGCCAGCGAGTAAGTCGGAGAGCTAGCGAGTCAGTTGGAAAGTCAACTTGTTATTCGGAGAGCCATTGATTCAATGGACACGTCATTGAGTCAGTCTGTAAGACAATCAGACAGGGAGCCGGTCTGTGTGTGTATTATTATTGGATAACTGAATTAGTAATGAGTGACTGAGTTCGTAACTGATTAGGGCGGAAATAGTAGATCTATCTTCTTATCATAACTTCCAGAATATTAGTCTTTTTTTCCAGCTGCGAAGTCGAAAAGACCTGTTCATAATTATTGAGCCCTGGTCCCTTTTAAGACACTGTTCTGTGACCTCCATTATCCCATACCAAAATTAGTACAACGTGTTTTTTCAAGTAGAGGAATCGGAGAGTAATGTAAAATATGTAAAATGCAATGGAGTTCTACCTCCCTGACCTCTATTCTTCATTCTATTATGCACGAGAGATTTCTTTACTACTTTATTCCTATGTCTGTTAACTGTAATTTCCCAAAACATACATTTATATAGGCACAAAAATATAGACCTTGTAAACATGTACTACATATTTTTAAAACTTTAATATTTTGTCTGAAGAAATTTTCAACTGGATGCATAATTCTGTGGATAACAACAACGTCCGTTTCAATTTTCACCACTTCATATTCGAAAAATATAATTTTGGTATTTTTTAAATAAATTTTCTTTCTCTCAACGTGTCAGTTTTATCAATAACAATTAGCCTATATCTCATGTGCAGAGTTCTCTTATAAATTCACCAGATGTTATCAAATCGCCTGAAAGCTTAGGCCGCACTCACGTCAGGCCTGCAATCAATTTTTACTTCTCAGGAATTCTCAAAATGAGAATGTCCGTTGAAATCTCTAAATCGATGTTCACAGCTTCTTAACAACTTCCCTGTATTTTCCATGATGAAACAATAGAAATCTTGTAGAGCTTAATAAATTGTATTTTACGTCTTTAGTTAACCTGACGCCTGTAGTTCAAGGGATAACAAAGAGGTCAATGTTTTCTGTATGGTCAGTACCGAAGACGACGGCGAGCGCCCTCAAGGTGGGGCGTTCATTTTTAACGTGGTTACGCTCTAACATGGTATCTTTCTCTTTTGGAATCAGATTCGTTACAGCTAACAGAAAGCACGGAACCAATTGGGAATCCCGACTTTCCAGCTACCGTAAGTTTACTTGTCAATTTTTTATACTATCCCATTTTAAAAGTTATATACCCACTACCACAACACCAGCACCTCTACTAGTCTTCTGCATACATCCGCCCTACACGTTTAATTACGCGAAACGAGGGAAAAGGGGATAAAAACAATGAACAATATAACAAAGTAAACAACAAAACTGAGAACAAATAAAGAAAAATAAGCAATAAATGAAAGAACGGAACAAAGAAGAAAGAAAACTATATAAAAAGGAAAGAAAGGAAGAAAGAAAGAGAGAAAGAAAGAAAGAGAGAAAGGGAGAAAGAAACAGAGAAAGAAAGAAAGAGATAAAGAAAGAAAGAGGGAACGAAAGAGAGGAAGAAAGAGAATGAAAGAAAGAAAGAAAGCGAGAAAAAAAGGAAAGAAAGAGAAAAAGAAAGAAAGAGAGAACGAAAGAGAGAAAGAAAGAGAATGAAAGAAAGAAAGCGAGAAAAAAGGAAAGAAAGATATAAAGAAAGAAAGAGAGAACGAAAGAGAGAAAGAAAGAGAATGAAAGAAAGAAAGCGAGAAAAAAAGGAAAGAAAGAGATAAAGAAAGAAAGAGAGAACGAAAGAGAGAAAGGAAGAGAGAAAGAAAGAAAGAGATAAGGGAAGAAAGAGAGAAGGAAAGAGAGAAAGAAAGAGAGAAAGAACGAGAGAAAGTGAGAAAGAAACAAAGAAAGAAAGAAAGAAATAAAGAAAGAAAGAGATAAAGAAGGAAAGAGAAAGAAAGGGAGAAAGAAAGAAAGAGATTGAGAAAGAAAGAGATAAAGAAAGAGAGAAAGAAAGAAACAAAGAAAGAAAGAAAGAGATAAAGAAAGAGAGAAAGAAAGAAAGAAAGAAAGAGATAAAGAAAGAGATAAAGAAAGAAAGAGATAAAGAAACAAAGAAAGAAAGAAAGAAAGAGAGAGAGAAAGAAGGAAAGAAAGAAGAAGAAAGAAAGAAAAGGAAAGAAAGAGATAAAGAAAGAAAGAGAGAAAGAACGAGAGAAAGGGAGAAAGAAACAAAGAAAGAACGAAAGCGAGAGAGAAAGAAAGAAAGAAACAAACAAAGAAGGAAAGAAAGAACCAATGAATAAATGAATGAATGAATGAATGAATGAATGAATGAATGAATGAATGAATGAATGACAAGGGAAGGAAAATTAATATAGAATTAACGAAAGATGATACTAATATTAAAAAGGACAGGACAGGCATGTAAGCAAAAAGAATAACAATAAAAAAATAAATAAAACAGAGAAATGAAACAAGAAAGCAACAAATAGATGAAAAGTAAAAAATAGAGAAAGTAAAACGATAGAAAGACAATATAAAAATAATAAATAAGGAAACATGAAAGAAGGTAGGAAAGAGGAAGTAAATAAACAAGAAAAGGTGCAATAAAATTAGTAAGAGTAAACAAAAGATATCAAAAGAGAAGGGTAAGGAATCGAACCCGGGCCACCCGGTTTCGCGGCCAAACGCGTTAACCGTTGCACCACAGGTGTGGACCTAACCCTAGGTTTTAAATTAAATAGCGATAGTTTCATTCATCTCTAAATAGAAAATTATAGATTTCTGGCGGGCAAACGTGTAACCAAAACGAGTGTACGGCATGGGGAAAGGCTCTTAATAGCACTAAAAAATCATCAAAATTTGTCCATTTTTATAGTGATCAGTTACTTATGAAAGACCCTGTATTACAGATTCTGGAGCACTGAGATTTGCTTCCAATTATTTTTTACAATGAAATTTCAAAGTTTGTGTTCTTAAATGAGGGGGACAAGACTAACTGTAGTAACTTTCGAGGAATATCACTTTTGTTGATGTACAACATTTTGTCCAATATTCTTTTAAGAAGATTAACTCCATATGTAGATGAAATTATTGGGGATCATCAGTGTGGCTTTAGGCGTGATAGATCAACTATTGACCAGATATTGTGTATTCGACAGATAATGGAGAAAAAATTAGAGTATGAGGGTACAGTGCATCAGTTATTCACAAATTTCAAAAAGGCATATGACTCGGTTAAGAGAGAAGTTTTATATTATATTCTTATTGAATTTGGTATTTCCAAGAAACTAGTTCGATTAATTAAAATGTGTCTCAGTGAAACGTACAGCAGAGTCCGTATAGGTCAGTTTCTGTCAGATGCGTTTCCAATTCACTGTGTGCTAAAGCAAGGAGATGCACTATGACCTTTACTTTTTAACTTTGCTCTAGAGTATGCCATTAGGAAAGTCCAGGATAACAGAGAGGGTTTGGAATTGAACATGTTACATCAACTGCTTGTCTATGCGGATGACGTGAATATGTTAGGAGAAAATCCACAAACGATTAGGGAAAACACGGGAATTTTACTGGAAGCAAGTAAAGAGATAGGTTTGGAAGTAAATTCCGAAAAGACAAAGTATATGATTATGTCTCGTGACGAGAATATTGTACGAAATGGAAATATAAAAATTGGAAATTTATCTTTTGAAGAGTTAGAGAAGTTCAAATATCTTGGAGCAACAGTAAAAATATAAATGATACTCGGGGGGAAATTAAACACAGAATAAATATGGGAAATGATTGTTATTATTCTGTTGAGAAGCTTTTATCATCCAGTCTGCTGTCAAAAAATCTGAAAGTTAGAATTTATAAAACAGTTATATTACCGGCTGTTCTTTATGGTTGTGAAACTTGGACTCTCACTTTGAGAGAGGAACATAGGTTAAGGGTGTTTGAGAATAAGGTGCTTAGGAAAATATTTGGGTCTAAGAGAGATGACGATACAGGAGAATGGAGAAAGTTACACAACACAGAACTGCACACATTGTATTCTTTACCTGACATAATTAGGAACATTAAATCCAGACGTCTGAGATGGACAGGGCATGTAGCACGTATGGGCGAATCCAGAAATGCATATAGAGTGTTAGTTGAGAAGCCGGAGGGAAAAAGACCTTTAGGGAGGCCCAGACGTAGATGGGAAGATAATATTAAAATGGATTTGAGGGAGGTGGGATATGATGATAGAGAATGGATTAATCGTGCTCAGGATAGGGACCTATGGCGGGCTTATGTGAGGGCGGCAATGAACCTTCGGGTTCCTTAAAAGCCAGTAAGTAAGTGTTCTTAAATGTTCTCGATGTTATGCAGAATGCATTGA
Organism: Periplaneta americana; assembly: GCF_040183065.1. Lineage (NCBI taxonomy): Eukaryota > Metazoa > Arthropoda > Insecta > Blattodea > Blattidae > Periplaneta > Periplaneta americana. Next base: position 33,213,246 of record NC_091131.1, on the reverse strand, counting down.
AGTTCTCGGCTGTGGATTTAAGAAGTGGCAAGCAAGTACTGACTCACGAGTAAGAATGCGTACAAAGAAAAACGATCCAAGTTTTCGTACCTCTGATTCTAATATTCCTCATCTTTCACTGTTGCTACCTCTCGTCACTGGAACTCTCTGCCGCCTGAAGTCAAGGGCTGCCGAACATTGAAATCTTTCAAATCCAAGTTAGAAAATTATCTTATGACGAGTTGCCAAACTAACTTACTATTATGACAAGTGTTGTACTGCATGTTTCCACGTATTCACATTTTTTTATGTTCTAGTGATATTTAACTTATTTTATATTTTTGTTTTCATATTTTCCGATAATGGTATATCTCTAATGTGATAAGTTGAGCTATATATAAACATAATGTTCCTTGCTGTGTATACCTAAAAATATTGTATTCATTGTATGCTTTGTACTGCACGATTGTATTACTACTATTAGTATTATTATTATTATTATTATTATTATTATTATTATTATCAATAATTGTCTTATTTTTTATACTTTGTAGGCCTCATTTATTTTTGACCTGCTGTTCACATTTTATTATGCTTTTTTCTTTCTTTCTGTATTATATATATTATGTCTGATTTCTTCTTACTTGTTTACATTTTATTATTATTATCTTATTCAATTTTGTGTGTACTTTGTAAATTTGTAGTGTTTCTATAACGCAGTTTTTACTCCTGGTTGAGTGTTAGAGAAGGCCGTATGGCCTTAACTCTGCCAGGTAAAATAAATCATTATTATTATTATTATTATTATTATTATTATTATTATTATTATTAATAATATGAAACTTTGGACTTTGAGTAACTGTATCTTAATATTTTATGATACGGTTTCGCTATTACTGATGAAGTCATTGGTTATTTTCCTATAAAACTTCGTTCAGTAATTTTATCTTCTCCTTGTCCATTTCCTCTTCCTGATCGTACATTATGCTGCTAGACAGAAAAAAACTTTGATCCTGCACTGGAACACTGGTATCTGATGAGGCATTACAACCTGCTTTAATCTGAAGACGGCAAAAACTGATTTGCGTCAGGAAATATATTTGTATTTTTGAATTAAACATTTCATTTCTTGTTTCTTTTCCCTTTCAGGGAGTTTCCTAAGTGCTTTGATTTTATTTTCCTCCAAATCTGAAATTAAATTGCGTTTAAAATTAATATTTTGTTGTCTACTTAATGTAGTATGTGGAACCATTTTTTAAGAGAAATAACAAGCAGTAAAATAATTATTTTGAATATCACTATTCTACATGGGATTATAATTTAAAACAATTTTTATATGTATTTTTCATTTTTACTTTCTCATTGTATGACGTGTATGGAAAAATTCTTCTAATACTGGTAGAAGCTTTTTCTAGATTTTCAATGAAATGCGGTGTTGGGAAAATTCTAAGACGACCTCTGCAAATCGCTTTCGCTATATTTGCCTATTGATCTTATACTTATTTATAGATCAATTTTCTGATAATTCTACCGTAATCTACGTTAAAAATGGAAGATTTTGGTGAAAGAAACAATCCTGTGACTGAAACTGTTCAAGGGCTGTGATTTTTTTTTTTTTATTTTTGCATACCCTACACAGGGAACTGCACTTTTTATGAATCAAAATATTGTACTTCAAAAACAGGCAGAAATTGAGCTATTATTTTTGGTCCCAAAAAGACGTTATGAAGATTATTTAAATGCTAAGCGTGAAAAAAAAAATATTAATCTCTTAAAATCCACTTACGAAATAAACAACTCTATACATGGGGGAAAGGTGGGCAATATGCGTTTCAACTGTAGAAAGCTTTAAATTCACTAATTTGAGTGTGTTTATTTTTAGAAATACCATTGTGACGAAAGTATTATAATAAAAACAAGAGCAGACGCAAGAATATGACTGGACATTAATATGAACGAATAGAACAACAAAACATAAACATTAAGAAGAAAGAGCACAAGAATAATAATAAGAAAAGCAAGAAAGATAACGATTAGAAATTCAATAAAATTTGGGACAACAAAGACTAAAACAACACCTGTACGTTAAAAAGAAAAATAAGAAAGACAAAGAAAAGTAGGGGAGAGTCGGGTAGTATCGGACTTCGGGTAATATCGGACAGTGCGTTTCTTTCATGTACCACCATATGGTAGTACCTGAATGACATGGTTACGTTTCTCTATGCGACATCACAGGAACGTAACCATGTCAATCAGGTACTATCATAGTGTGGTAGATGAAAGAAACTCACTGTCCGATATTACCCGATGTCCGATACTACCCGACTCTCCCCTACTTTAATAACAAGTAGAACAACAAAGAAAAAAACAGAAACAAAAATAACAAATGAACATTAAGGGGAGGCAGAGGTGAAATTTTCGAACAAAACTGAAGAAAAAATTCAAATTTGGTTTTTTTCCACTTTTATTATCTTTATTTTGATATTCCGATGTTAGTTTTTGATTTTGTGCCCTTTAAAAGTATGAAATTAAAACCATGATAACTGCATTACTATATTATTCCCATAATAAACTAATACTTATTATTTATATACCTTCTCTGAACATATAAATAAAAAGGAATATTGAAAATTTCTTACAATATGGTGCATGGAGCATTTTATATCAAACGATATAAAGTTTTATAAAATTATTAATATTTACAAAACTATTGTGCTTAGAAAGTTGAAACTTGGTATGTCCATTACTAATAACATACTTAGTAAACATGATCAATTTCAAGCAAATCGGGTAAATTTTGTGGATTTTGAAATATTCACCTCTGCCTCCCCTTAAGGAGAAAAATAAAAAAGAGAGTTGAAATAACTTGAATAACAATTTGAGCAAAGAGAAAAACAACAACACATGAAGGTTAAGAAAAAAATAAGAAAGGAAATGGAAGTAAATTTAATAATATTCAGAAAAACAAAGGTAAGAAGAACATATGAAAGTTGAAAAGAAAAACAGAAAATACAACGACAAAAACCTTATAAGAACTAGTACAACAAAGACAAGTCAAAAACAAGATAGTCACATAATCACTGACATAAACTAATGTAAGAAGAAAACACAGAGAATGATAAAAATTTTAATAAATAGAACAACAATAACAAAACCAAGAATAAGCCTTAATTATAAAGATTGTAAGAATAAAAATACGGAAGAAAGTGAAAAGAACTTTGACTATCACAACAAAGACAAAAAGAAGAGCAAGAATAAGACTTTATTATAAATGAGTGCAGGAATAAAAAGGATGAAGAGAGAGACAAGAATTTTAATAATAACTATAACAACATAGACAAAAACAGAAGCAAGGACAATATTTGATTATTATTGTAAAAGAACCAGAACAAGAGAACGACAAGAATTTTTGTAATAACTAGAAGTACAAAGACAAAAAGATGCCCAAGATTTGACTGCTAAAATATATAAGCAAAAATAATATTTATAATTAATATAAACGAATACGAAAACAAAAATTAGGAAAAGAACGACATGCAGTTTAAAAACTAGAACAACAAAGACAAAAACGAGAACGACAAGACCAATAAGATGGCGATGTTGATACACCTGGCTCAGCACTTCTTTAGTAACTGAGGACGAATCTACAGATAAGTTTTACACTTCTTTCCCCCCCTCAGTGGAACCTAGTCTACAAGTACAAAATTAAGAAGAAAATGAACGACAAAAACTTCGTTAAAACTAAAACTAAGTTAAAGAAGAAATAAAAGAAATGGCAAGGAGACAAAATTTTGAAGCATTAAATTATAAAGGAGGAAGATTTCACACGAAGTTAAGGTACTAATCTACTCATAATTTTTAATTTTCTTTCAAAATTTTTATTTTTTTTTATTTTTGTGTCATCTGAAAGCTTGAACTTCCTAGTTTTCAAAAATATATCCATTTTGTCCCTATGACGTTTGGTTAATTAATTAACTGAGTTTTTATTGACCGGAAACACACTTCCTTTAAACCGGAAGTGCAGTTCTGCAAGTGTCAATCGGTAACATTCTGTCAGTTTTATACATTTTTCGTGTAATAACAATTATAATTTGTCTGTAGAGTTTGACTATTATTTTTCATATAGTCAGGAAGCCGTGTGTTTGGTTTTACAATTTTTCGTACCCTCAGGATGGAGATGATTTTTCTCAATGTTCAGTTTCACAACATTTTACAACATTAATATTAACACAAAGTGCAATTACAATTGAGATATTTTCATCATTAATGTAGCTGGTTATTGTAGCTAAGTGTCAAACCACAAACATGTCTTTCTGCCTTACTTACTTACAAATGGCTTTTAAGGAACCCGAAGGTTCATTGCCGCCCTCACATAAGCCCGCCATCGGTCCCTATCCTGTGCAAGATTAATCCAGTCTCTATCATCATATCCCAACTCCCTCAAATCCATTTTAATATTATTCTCCCATATACGTCTCTGCCTCCCTAAAGGTCTTTTTCCCTCCGGACTCCCAACTAACACTCTATATGCATTCCTGGATTCGTCCATACGTGCTACATGTCCTGCCAATCTCAAACATCTGGATTTAATGTTCCTAATTATGTCAGGTGAAGAATACAATGCGTGCAGTTCTGCGTTGTGTAACTTTCTCCATTCTCCTGTAACTTCACCCTTTTAGCCCCAAATATTTTCCTAAGAACCTTATTCTCAAACACCCTTAATCTCTGTTCTTCTCTCAAAGTGAGAGTCCAAGTTTCACAACCATACAGAACAACCCGTAATATAGGCCTAACTGTTTTATAAATTCTAACTTTCATATTTTTTGACAGCAGACTAGATGACAAAAGCTTCTCAACGGAATAATAACAGGTATTTCCCATATTTATTCTGCGTTTAATTTTCCCCCGAGTGTCATTTATATTTGTTACTGTTGCTCCAAGAAATTTGAATTTTTCCACCTCTTCGAAGGATAAACCTCTAATTTTTATATTTCCATTTCGTACAATATTCTGGTCACGAGACATAGTCATATACTTTGTCTTTTCGGGATTTATTCCAAATGTCTTTCTGCCTAAGAAAGGTAATTTAAAACTTCAAGATCTTAAATTTTTATTTTTGTGTTTAAAATTTTCAAAAAAAAAATAAATAAATAAATGACATGTTTCCTTAATGGGAAAAGTTGGGAAAAAACTGTCTTCTCAGTTTATTCTGTGTTCTTTTAAGAGTAAAATAGTAAAAGAAATTTTGTTATAACATAAAAACTGTGGACTAAACAAACAAATTTCAGTTTTCGCTTTAAAAATTGCCCTCCAATATTTGAGGTGTTTATTTTGTGTGAAAATATTTAATTTTGTATCAACTAATCAGGAAAGAAGGAGTTTTTAAAAAATGGAAAATAATTGCATTTTTTCCCAAGGGTAGATAAGTATCTTAATAAAGTAATTAACTTACTGAGTGCAAACAGTCAAATACGTTTAACAGTTTGGAATTGTGATCCTTAGTTCGAGCAGATACAGAAGCCAAATTCAGCTGACAAAGCCGTCTAGTGTTCCGAGAAGCACGTAAAACTCACTTACGTCTATTTTATGCTCCTAGATTTGCCTGTGCAGTTAGTAATGTTTTTGTTCTGCTGATGTTTTAGGTTTTTATCGGTTGATTAGCGAACAGGAAAACACGGAGTTTGATTGGCTCGGTGTTGCAATAAAAATGACACCGGCTGTAATATACGGCCACAATACCTCATTAAAACACGTTTACCGGACTCGGTAATGTTTAACTTCTCATTACAGCCGACTCAAGGCCAGAGGAATACCTGGAAGTCCGGCGTGCGAATTGTACCATGATGGGAATCTGCTTCTTCCAGGGTCGCCTTTGGTGATGCGCCGCGCCGGGTGGGTCAGCGTCAGACACTTCCCCCACCCCTCGAGATTTCAGTGAAAACCCCGGCAATGACCTCAGTCTTATAGTCAGTTTCCCCAAGTGATGATTAATTTGGCTTGACAAATGTTAAATAATTAACAGCCTGTTTACCTTTAACATCTTCGTGTGTTTTTCATTTCTTCATGATAATTTTGTTTAAAACAACAGACACTTCACTATAACATTTGTAAGCATTTGTAAGATCAAAACTGTCGTCATCCAGGATGCAGCGAAGTAGAAACCCTTGGGCACGTTTTGGGTTATTGCCCTAAAGGAGAACTACTGAGGAACAATCGCCACCATAAAGTGAGAAGCTCCATCGCAACCACTCTTCGGAAGGCAAAGTGGGAGGTTTACGAAGAAGTGCACTGCTTGGCTGAGAATGGGTCAACGAGAAGAGCAGACATTATAGCCATCGTTCGCCGGAATCAAAGAAGCCTCATTCTTGACCCCACTGTCCGTTTTGAGAAGGATGATCAACAAGCCAATAACGTTAACGATGAAAAGAAGTCTATTTACAACCCATGTATTCCTCACTTCAGTGAGAGATACAAAATTAATATTAATACATGGGAAGTGAAAGGACCTCTTTTTGGCGCTAGGAGAACTTCAGTTAAGTTAACCAAAACCATTCTCCTTTCTCTTAAATTTTCTAATGAGGACATTAACAAAATTTGTCTAATGGTCTTGAGAGATTCAGTATTCATTTTACACAATCACTTGTATAATACTATGTAATTCTTTTTTGTCACTTCATTTCATTACTCTTCGATGTATTTTCATCTCACGTTTCTCCGAAATCAATTGTACTTTATTTTTAAATTATCATTGTTCCGTATTCTCTCCGCGATCATGTTGTATTTTTTATTTAACCTCTGCTTTGTATTCTGGATCCTAGTGGTCAGCCGTAGATTTCGGCCAGATGTCCCAAATTGTGGAATTTGTTGTATAACTGGTCAACAGCAGGGTCCTATTTCACAAAAGTAAAAATTATAGGAGAGAAAAGTTACAAATCTACATATCTACAAATTATTGTGTTTCACAAAGATACCCTAGTAAATTTGTAAATGAAGTAGAAAACAACAGGTTCCAGGCAATGATATTACAAACTGAATTGTCAATTGCGTACACTTTTACAAATCGTACATGTTATAAATTTAAATGTTTTAAACAAATTCTTACCCTAACTTGATATGGGTAAATACAGTAGCTGAACAGGAGATTGTATTACATTTAGAACCTAAAATTAGTTGAGGTGTGTTTGGTAAAAAAAAAAAAAAAAAACACACACATTCTTCTTCTGGTGACGAAGAAATTAAAATTTATCAACATTAATCTTACCAGAGGTTTTGATTTATCTAGAGAAAATCAAAACTCGAGTGGGATTTAATTGATTACTACACGATTAGAAGAAAGTACATAAAGATTAGAAGAAATAAAGTAAGGCCTACTCTAATACAATCTTCTTCATATCCACATTTCAAATGTTTCTATTCGCTCCTCTTCACTTCGTCGTAATATCCATGTTTCTGCCCCATATAATTCCATACTCCATACAAAGCACATCACTAGTTTCTTCCTTAGTTCTTTTTCCAGAGGTCCGCAGAAGATGCTCCATTTCTATTAAAAGCTTCCTTGGCCATTGCTATCCTCCTTTTGACTTCCTGGCAGCAGCTCATGTTACTGCTTATAGTAGGGTATAGTTGTCTAATGCCGTGATACCCCTAATCTCATGACAGTTTTTTTAAACTGAATGTGAGTCAAAACTTTGCCGTAGCGTCAGCCATCTTTCTCGAAAGAGTGCATCTTTCACCTATTTTTCAGACATCGGTGAACTTCCAAACAAGATACCCAACCCCGTGATATTCAGTGAAAAAAAAAACGTATCACGGAATTAGAGGTATCACGGCATTAGGCAACTTTACCCTACACGCCAAGGATAATCTAAATAACGTACACAGCAATCAAACAGATACGGATAATCTAAATAAAGTACCCAGCAATCAAACAGATACGGATAATCTAAATAAAGTACACAGCAATCAAACAGATACGGATAATCTAAATAAAGTACACAGCAATCAAACAGATACGGATAATCTAAATAAAGTACGCGGCAATCAAGCAGATACGGATAATCTAAATAAAGTACACAGCAATCAAACAGATACGGATAATCTAAATAAAGTACGCGGCAATCAAACAGATACGGATAATCTAAATAAAGTACACAGCAATCAAACAGATACGGATAATCTAAATAAAGTACGCGGCAATCAAACAGATACGGATAATCTAAATAAAGTACGCGGCAATCAAGCAGATATGGATAATCTAAATAACGTACACAGCAATCAAACAGATACGGATAATCTAAATAAAGTACGCGGCAATCAAGCAGATATGGATAATCTAAATAACGTACACAGCAATCAAACAGATACGGATAATCTAAATAAAGTACACAGCAATCAAACAGATACGGATAATCTAAATAAAGTACGCGGCAATCAAGCAGATATGGATAATCTAAATAACGTACACAGCAATCAAACAGATACGGATAATCTAAATAACGTACACAGCAATCAAACAGATACGGATAATCTAAATAAAGTACGCGGCAATCAAGCAGATATGGATAATCTAAATAACGTACACAGCAATCAAACAGATACGGATAATCTAAATAAAGTACACAGCAATCAAACAGATACGGATAATCTAAATAAAGTACGCGGCAATCAAGCAGATATGGATAATCTAAATAACGTACACAGCAATCAAACAGATACGGATAATCTAAATAAAGTACGCGGCAATCAAACAGATACGGATAATCTAAATAACGTACACAGCAATCAAACAGATACGGATAATCTAAATAAAGTACGCGGCAATCAAACAGATACGGATAATCTAAATAAAGTACGCGGCAATCAAGCAGATATGGATAATCTAAATAACGTACACAGCAATCAAACAGATACGGATAATCTAAATAAAGTACACAGCAATCAAACAGATACGGATAATCTAAATAACGTACACAGCAATCAAACAGATACGGATAATCTAAATAAAGTACGCGGCAATCAAGCAGATATGGATAATCTAAATAAAGTACACAGCAATCAAACAGATACGGATAATCTAAATAAAGTACGCGGCAATCAAGCAGATATGGATAATCTAAATAACGTACACAGCAATCAAACAGATACGGATAATCTAAATAAAGTACGCGGCAATCAAGCAGATATGGATAATCTAAATAACGTACACAGCAATCAAACAGATACGGATAATCTAAATAAAGTACGCGGCAATCAAACAGATACGGATAATCTAAATAAAGTACACAGCAATCAAACAGATACGGATAATCTAAATAAAGTACGCGGCAATCAAACAGATACGGATAATCTAAATAAAGTACACAGCAATCAAACAGATACGGATAATCTAAATAAAGTACGCGGCAATCAAGCAGATATGGATAATCTAAATAACGTACACAGCAATCAAACAGATACGGATAATCTAAATAAAGTACACAGCAATCAAACAGATACGGATAATCTAAATAAAGTACGCGGCAATCAAACAGATACGGATAATCTAAATAAAGTACGCGGCAATCAAACAGATACGGATAATCTAAATAAAGTACGCGGCAATCAAGCAGATATGGATAATCTAAATAACGTACACAGCAATCAAACAGATACGGATAATCTAAATAAAGTAAGCAGCAAACAAACGTAAGGATATATTTATTTATCCACGAAAGAATTAGTCTAAACAGATATAGATCATATTATTTATGTACGCAAGAATTAAATAATTGTGGATATCTTTTATGCATGCAACAATTAAACAGAAAGGGATAATATTATCATTTACGTACGAAAAAATTAACTATTAAAAATATTATTTACGTACGCAACAATCAAACAGCGCGCAAAGCTGAGAGGTGCTGAGTTCGATTCCCGGTGCCGGAACGAATTTTTCTCTAATAATAAGTATCTAGATGTGTATAACATACTAAAGGAGATAATGTTACTTACGTACATTATTTAACTACAAAATACTTTATGGTTAACAACCAAGTGGACATTAACCTAATATTATGTATTTACGTTGCAAGTCAGCAGGAATAAATAAGGCTAACTACATATGCAACAGCAGAAATATGGACCATTATATTTAAGTCTGTAACGATTAAACACATGAATAATACAGTTAAACAAATAAGTGTGATACTATTTACGTACTTACGCAACAATGACACAAATATAGATATAATTTTATTTACATATGAAGTGAAAGTAATATTTGAATAATAGTACTGTAGTACACGAAGTTTAATATTGGTATCATTATTTTTGTACAAAAGGATGAAGTTCACACTTGTGGAGTAACGGTTAGCGCGTCTAGCTGCGAAACCAGGTGGCCCGGGTTCGATTCCCGTTCGGGGCAAGTTATCTGGTTGAGGTTTTTCCGGGGCTTTTCCTCAACCCAATATGAGCAAATGCTGGGTATCTTCCGGTGTTGGACCCCGGATTCATTTCACCGGCATTATCACCTTCATTTCATTCAGACGCTAAATAACCTAAGCTGTTGATAAAGCGTCGTAAAATAACATACTAAAATAAAAAAAAAAAACAAAAGGGTGAACGAATAGGGTATTATATAAGATATGCGACCAACCAAGGTAATATTATTAATTTTCGCAACAGTTCAGTACATTTTAAAGATTGATTAATAATTTTACTCCTTGATTCTTATAAATAATGAAGAATAAATCTGTGACGCAAAAATCCTTTGTTAAGCGTAATTTATTGCAGCTAGTAAATTCTCTGGAACTTGCAGGAAATGTAATAGTGGCTTCTTGAAGCAGGGTCCAGGAAGAAAGATTGAAGCAATCATATTCAAGTCAAAAAGACATGTCAGCACAATAATTTTTCTGCTACGAAATATTGCTGGTCAAGTAAACTCCCTTTCCCACAAGGGTAGTCTCTACCTCCTCCCCCTCTTTCAAATTCCGGGTGCCTGGCTTATCAATGGACTGGGAGGAAATGATAATTAAACAGAAATTTATCATTGTGGGGCAGATATTATCAATCCATCCCTCATCCTCATCTCTTCCCCTCTGCAGCCCTAGCTTTTCCTTCCCTTTAACGAGCCTGCATTGATTTTCACTTTAGGGGCACGAAAAGGGAAAGTGGGGAGAGCGTTGTGAAGAAGTTCTACCTCGCCAATTTTTTATAACAATCAATTTTACGTAACTCTATGGAATTTTCATCTACGGAACCTCACTCGAGCGATCCTACCTGTTATAATAAAGCTTAATATAGCGATGTTCCGTCCTGTATCTGCTTGGTTAAAGGCGTCATGCCTTGAAGAAATTGTAAATTATGTTTTATTTAATGACGCTCGCAACTGTCGAGCTTATATCAGCGGTGTGCCAGAATTTTCTCCCGGAGGACTTCTTTTACATGCCAGTAAATCTACTGACATGAGCCTGTCGCTTTTAAGCACACTTAAATGCCATCGACTTTGGCCGCGATCGAACCCGTAACCTCGGGCACAGAAGACCAGCATTCTACCGACTACGCCAGCAAGGCCGACGTCATGCCTTCAATTAGCGTTATGAAATGAGAGCTGCTTCTAGTCTTCATGGGGGAAGAACATTTTCACCAGTGTATGGGACCGGTGTCCATTCAGCATCATGACGAATTTTGTGAGTTGTAGTGAATAGCAAGAGATAAATGTGGAAGTAAACTCCGGAAGAAACGGAGTATATGTTTATGCCTCGTGACCAGAACATAGAATGAAATCGAAATATAAAAATTGGAAATTTATCCTTTCAAATGATATCAAAGTAGATGAAATTGTTTCTTCAGAAGGAACTAGAAGTAAGAAAAGATATTCTATATTATGAAATAAATATACTTAAACAGCATTAGTATATGTAGGGCAAAGGTTAGTAATACTAATAATATTATGACAGTTCTTTTTGAGAATTTTTTTTACAATTTTACTGAGAGAGAGAAAGACCGTTTTTTTTTTCTGCGTCAACGTATTAAGGGAATGTTCGTGGACAAGTTGCTGCACAAAACCGGTTCTTCTCTCGCTCAGTAAAATGTTAAGAAATTCTCAAAAAGAACTATTATAATATTATTAGTAGACCTTATCACAATATTACCAACCTTTACCTTATGTATTAGTCTCCGGGCAGGGCATAGTTGCGCCCCACGGTCAGATAAGATGCAGCAGATAAAAAAGGGTCCCTGTTTTGTGGGCATAGTTGCGCCCCGTTCCCATAAGGTAGAGAAAGGAGCATGGCATAGTTGCGCCCCGATGAAATAGGTAGAGAAAAAGACGCTACGGAAACTCGAGTCTCATAATCAACCAACCTTATTGATTTCTTATTCGATTTAATATTTATTAAAATTAACACAATGAAGTTGGCAGTACTTTATTAACTGTTTTTCTACTGTTTATAGCCTACAGTGATTATCAACGGCCTACTGTTAAAATGAACACCATGAAGTTGGCAGTAATTATATTAACTGTTTTTCTACTGTTTATGCAGTAATTATCAATAGCCTACTGTTAAAATGAACACCATGAAGTTGGCAGTACTTTATTAAGTGACATAATTATTCAAATGAGTGAGCCGTTGGAATATGGGACCTTAGCAATCTTGACATTTTATTAGTGATTTTCACACCGTCTGTGGCGTATAGTGAATTTAATTTAAAATGAATGTTAAGTTTAGTGAAAAGGGTAAAGAGTTAATAATTCACAATGGTTCTAAGTTTCAGGTTAAGATATCGATGTAGAAACAAAAAGTGCAGTTCATTTATTGTGTGTGATCAATAAAAAGGTGTTATTTTTAAAATAGCAAAATTGATCATAAGCTAGGCCTACCTGATTTTAATGCAGCTATCACTGTAATACTTTTAATTAATTTATTTTATGACAATCACTTTCGTGTGTACTATGCCCATCGGGGCGCAACTATGCCATGTCCCTTCTGCTACCTGATTTCTTCGGGGCGCAACTATGCCATGTCCCTTCTGCTACCTGATTTCTTCGGGGCGCAACTATGCCATGTCCCTTCTGCTACCTGATTTCTTCGGGGCGCAACTATGCCATGTCCCTTCTGCTACCTGATTTCTTCGGGGCGCAACTATGCCATGTCCCTTCTGCTACCTGATTTCTTCGGGGCGCAACTATGCCATGTCCCTTCTGCTACCTGATTTCTTCGGGGCGCAACTATGCCATGTCCCTTCTGCTACCTGATTTCTTCGGGGCGCAACTATGCCATGTCCCTTCTGCTACCTGATTTCTTCGGGGCGCAACTATGCCATGTCCCTTCTGCTACCTGATTTCTTCGGGGCGCAACTATGCCATGTCCCTTCTGCTACCTGATTTCTTCGGGGCGCAACTATGCCATGTCCCTTCTGCTACCTGATTTCTTCGGGGCGCAACTATGCCATGTCCCTTCTGCTACCTGATTTCTTCGGGGCGCAACTATGCCATGTCCCTTCTGCTACCTGATTTCTTCGGGGCGCAACTATGCCATGTCCCTTCTGCTACCTGATTTCTTCGGGGCGCAACTATGCCATGTCCCTTCTGCTACCTGATTTCTTCGGGGCGCAACTATGCCATGTCCCTTCTGCTACCTGATTTCTTCGGGGCGCAACTATGCCATGTCCCTTCTGCTACCTGATTTCTTCGGGGCGCAACTATGCCATGTCCCTTCTGCTACCTGATTTCTTCGGGGCGCAACTATGCCATGTCCCTTCTGCTACCTGATTTCTTCGGGGCGCAACTATGCCATGTCCCTTCTGCTACCTGATTTCTTCGGGGCCCAATTATGCCATGCCTAGGTCTCCCAGTTGACCGCGGGGCGCAACTATGCCATACCGTAGTCTCCTTTCATTGGTAGAGAATACTTGACAATTTACTAGTAAGTTACAAATAGTAGTACTTTTGTGGAACACAATAATGAAACTTCATTGATAATTTGTAAGTATGGAGTGATAAAGTACAACTGTAGAAAATGTTTTTGTAGAATAGAAACTCTAGTATTTGTACTACTTACTAGAGAATATATTTGTAAGGTACACCATCATACCTTTTGTGGTATAGGCCCCTGTAATTAAAACAAAACGAAATTGACTATATATTTACATAAACGTTTCTGCTTTCCTTTTAGGTCCTCTATCCACACATCAAAATTTTCCCACATATTAGTTAACACTTTGTATTATATATGCCTACATACGATAACATTTTATGTAGAAAATAGGCATGAATATTTTTTATTATTATTATTATTATTATTATTATTATTATTATTATTATTATTATTAATATGACTATTACACTTTTACTACGTCATACTACTTTTGACCAATAAAACGGTACGAAAGGACGTCTTTCAACCAATCATGGCTGCTTATCGCACAATTTTATCGCGTCCCTAGCATTTGTTTAATTTTATCGCGTCCCTAGCATTTGTTTATTTTTATCACTGCCCTAGCATTTGTTTCTTTGTTTGCTAACATTTCAAACTGCATTGGTCTGGACGTAAAAAAAAAATACAAACCACTCCAGTCGATGCACAACACTTTCAAATATGACTCGCATTGGCATTCAAGAACAGGAATTAATAAAGATCATTGGTCATAGCTATGCATCTTCCCTGAAATCCTAGTTACAAATAAATGAAGAGCACCATTCGGAAATCCTGAATAAGTTGAGGAATACATCATGTACATCAACGAGTTCCACTTCTTTTACGCACACGTCTAATATAGCATCAACTGAACAACCAACCACTAAAACATTCAAATTTGAAAATTGTACTTTCAATAATTGTTCCTTTTAAAATTATTAATGTTTATTTTTTATTTCTACATCACTTTTCTTGTTTATTTCATCATCCCTAATTAAAACTTTTGTAACACTTGTTTATAATAGGTTATGTTATAGCTTCTGCTATATGATATTATGAATAGTCACGTATCAGAGATTGTTTAATACTAAGATTTATTGAAAATCATCTGTCAAGGGACGTTGATTACTGGGATCCGGATAATTGAAGTGGAATGCAACTGTTTTAATAAAAATGAAATTGAATAAACAAAGCCTTCTTGACTAGTAACCGTCTACAGAGTTCAATGAAGATTCCATAGTTGGCACAACTGATAACAAGAAAACAGCTAAACATAACACACTACTGGTATCTAGCGTAATATTTGTAATTCAGAAATCGTACAATAATACATTTGAAGACAGTTGTATTTTCGTAAGTCAATTAATATTTTATTGTATTGGAGTACTTCGTTACTTCTAATCTTAATATGTGTATGTATGTATTTATTCACACTGCAATGGTTATATACCCGGTGGCAGTGGTAACTAATTACACTCAATAAAGACAATAATAAACACAATTAATAAAAAATACAATTAATAATAATACTAATAATTAATACTAACAATAATTAATAATAATAGTAATAATAATAATAATAACAGGGAACATCCTAAATTAAATGAAGCACGATCGGTTAAAATAACATTTAAAGTAAATCTAATTTTTACCTTAAAATTATGTTCGAAATAAAACCCACGAGTATGATATGTTCATATCTGCACAAGTACCTTTCAACACTACACTCATTTCGCTGTCAACTCACTCACTGGACTGGAACTACGATACATTTCACTGATTCTATCCTGATTTCACTAACACTTCAAAAACATTTCATTGTTCAAATACTTTGCACTGCCACTATTAACTATAAAGCTTCACTGACAGGAACACGTTTCACTTACTCAACACACTTCACTGACACAACACACTTCACTGACACAACATAATTCTTCACTGATACAACAATTCAATAACAAAATATCAATTACACCCTTTAAATACTGTGTATAATTATCGTCTATTAGTAAAGTCCTTAAGCCTATTTTTAAATACATTTTTTGGTTGTTGGTAAAGCCTTTAGTAAGTCTGCAGGTAAAGCATTCCAGTCCCTGATAGTACGATTGAGAAAAGAAAACTTTCCAGTGTCCGTCCTCTGTCTTCTTTCCCTCAATTTATATGAGTGGTCGTTTCTTGAAGAGTAATTTGGCGGCTGCAACCTATTTCTTTTCTTCTTCTTTCTTCTAATCTTGTAATAGTCAATTAAATCCCACTTAAGTTTTGATTTTCTCTAAATCAAAACCTCTAGTGAGATTACTGTTGATAAGCATTACTTGTTAGGGTAAGCGAATAACTTAATAAGGAATATGATATATTTTTTAATATGTGGTTTCTGTCAAGATACGATAGCATATTATGTAAAATAGAAAATATACTGATATGAGTTATTGAATATGATATTTCATAAGTTAAGTAGTCTTGGTGTCTCGGATGAAATTTTTCTACGAAGAGAACAACCACCGATCGAATTTCTTACTCCGGAAATATTTATTCGAGAAATGTCACGAATGCTTTCTAGGAAGTCGCTGCTCTTTCGGAATTGGCTTGTGTTTGTATTGATACTATGTTAATTACTTACTTTATCGGTGCTCAGACGCCGTGGTTTTGTTTTCTTTTTGACGTCCAGGGAGCAGAGACTATTAAAACCTTGAATAGAAGAGGAGGAAGCGAGAGTGACCACCCAAGATGAGGGTTTGAATCTGGAGCAGTTTCCCGAACCCGCTCGATTATCAAGACAATGGGGGCACCTGGCATGCACGTGTGCTTGTGCTCGATAGTGTTAAAGCCACGCCGACCTCGAGGTAGACCCCTGGTTTCGATCTAGGAACTCAGTTCTCTAATGCAGTCATAAGTTTAACTTAAATATGTGTGCTATTGTAAAGGGAATAGTCTATGTAAAGAAAGAAATCAAATTCAAGTTTATAAAGCAGAGGATTCTACCCATAGATGGAAGCGAATCTCAAAACAATACATAGCCCTATTGAATTCTTTTTAAAATCGATTACATACAGCCATTCAAAAGTTACATCAAAATTTAAACCGTTATAAATATAAATACTGCATAGGGTGGAACTTCAAAGTTTCTTCAGATTCTCTAAATATTTTACAAAAAAAAAAAAGGGGGGGTAATCAAAATCTGCCTAAAAACTCATTGATTATTAGGGATCGGATTTTTATGTAATATCAAGGTGTGAAATATGTACATGTCTATGTAAGAGAAATAAGCTGAATATGTACCAAATTATGTAAAATCATGAAAATATTTAATATCAATATCTGGCAGGTATAGAATAGATAAGACTCTCCAGTTATGATTTCATAGAGCATCCGACTTTTTTACCACACACTTGACACATTACTATTTTTCCATCTGTAGTGAAAGCTTCGTCTATCGCAATCCATGATTTTATTTTTGTCGTTAGGGTTGAAGATATAGGGGTATTTTAGTTAGTTAAAAGCAGTAGATAAACTCACTTGCACTTTATACTGTAAGTACTAAAACTAGAGAACTGAGTGAAATGAATGACACAACAGTACTCCAAGCACTGTTTCGCTTTACTGGATTAGAAGAAAATAGGAGATGTGGGATATATGCATTTCAGCTGCTCCCTGTAAGAAACAAAGTACCTACTAAAACCTCAAACTATAGGCATTTACAAACTATTGTTTGAAAAGTGACATTCCTGTCTCATTCAGAAGGGTAGGATTATTCCAGCCGAGTACCATACTTTCTAATTGCTAGGAAAATCCCATTTCCGTATAGGTCTACTGAATTTAAAGTAAAGAGGTCGAGCATAACCTGAAAAGCTATCTATTTTAATCTTTCAACATCTTTCCAGTTTGTTCCTTTATTCCAGCTTCTTTTCAAAAGTCGGCTACTTTATTGCGGCTCATGTCAGACTTGACACGGGTTTTCCCCGGAAGGATTAGAAAGAGGGTGGGTAAGGTTGTAAATTGCATGGGAACGGCTTATTAAGACGTGTGCAAAACAATTATAGTTCGAGACAAATCATGTCGTCCTCGTCCCACTCCTCCGCATGAAGGCAACGCTACTTTCTGAGTGATTTTTACAATACAAGGTAGTTGTGTGAGAAAGGTTGCCTTTTGTTCACTCATATTTACAGTGGGCGGTATGGGGTGAGTGTCTCTATTACTTTCTGGAACTAAGGACGTTATGTTTCGTTCCGAAATATATCCTTTCTTAAGTGTATTTCAAATTGTAAACTTCCCCAGCAAAAGTTTTTTTCCCCCTTTTAGAGACGTAAAAATGAATAAAACCACTAAATATGTAGATTTATGTAATACCAAGCCATAATATGTATTGTGGAGTAAATATGTAAAAATATGTAGTATCAAATTTTAATATATTAATGGTAAATACAAGATTCGCAAAGATTTGTTATTTATATACGTTTAGGTTGAAAGGAATATAATATGTAATTACTTAAAAATCCAGTCCCTATTGATTACCCTTCTAAACTCATCTTCTCTGAATTTAAAAACTATAAGATTGAATAAATATACAAATACACACTTTATTGAAGTATTATCACAGTCTAGTATATACAGTCACGAAACTCAATACGTATGAAATACGCATCCATAGATAGTTGCTAACCATTAGGATCGCTACTATCGCCTCATCACAGACAATGCGAAATTGTACCGGCACAGTCTATTGTTCCTAGTACCCTCAACAACTCAAGCTTCGTGCCTATAAATACTAGACTGTGGTATTATCATAAAAATTGTAAATATTATAAGCTTATACCATTTTCTTACATCTACAAAACAAAGAGAGACTTCAACTTACTATTAAGAGAGCAGAAATTTTTCACAACAGCAGGTCTAAAACGAAGTATGGTATTAGTGTAGGACCATGATTATATAATTCCATAATCAAAATGCACCCTGCATTTTCAACATTTCCCCTTATTAAATTCAATAAAAATTGAACATCTGCTTATATATAAATTATACTTAAATTGATTCTATGCATGAAGGTTTTATGTTCTTATTTTTTTTGTTTTTATACAATATTTCTCTGTAGATATTAACTTTTGTACTGGTACTAAATGTAACTACATCCGAACATGATCTTTGATCATAAGTGTGCTCCTGATGTTTTACATGTTATATATTTAATTTAGTACAAATAAATATCAAAATATAAAATATCAAAGATAATATTTGAGGCAGAAATAACAAACAGGCTTACATCACTGCGTCGGACAAACAGTGGCGTTTTTCATTCGTTATTTCTTGCATTTCCATAGTTATCATTTTGTTGATTGAAATATTAATGATTTTATTAGTACTACTTCAAGAATAACTGGTACAATGCTTTTATGAAACAATAGAAGTCTTTCCCAAAGTATGAGAAAAATTATGACACCTAACAAAGAGGTCCATGTTCCAATCTTCATTATAGGGCCTTAATCAGAAGATCTGAAGAAGCACAAAAAGTAAGGAATGCCCTATACAGTATGCGAAAATGTGTAATTGAAAACGTGGAACCGGAGATATGATATTTCAAGAAAATATGCTTTCGGAAAATTGGCTTCGAAGAATGGATTAGGGAAAATGATCATTCGAAATTTTTAATTCGAGAAAATGATGATGATGATGATGATGATGATGATGATGATGATGATGATGATGATGATGATGATGATGATGATGATGATGATGATAAGCCCGATCATACAAGAGATCAGTTAACTCTGGCAAAATTTCAAGGGTGATTAGGGATATAATCTAGGAAAGGGAGCTGGGATCTCCTTAATTTTCTTGCCTAAATGGATATCCATAACCAGGATAAAGAATCCTTTGGATTTACGATGTATGCCGAGTCATGCACCAGAAATACGGACACCCAAAGGGGAACTGAGTTAGGCCTAGACCCATATAAAAAGATACCTACCTTCTGTCACATATAAATATATTTATAAAGATACGAACAGAAGTTTGTGCGAGATCGTGCGTATTTGCTTGTTTTCCGCACAGAACCAATACGCGGTAAGTGTGAAATACCACATTCAGTATTCCCAACGTAACACACATAACAATTTCCCTCTTCTTACCGCATAAGCGCGACATTCATTTTACTGCTTTAGGCTTTTAACATATTATTTTTAGAGACGTTTAACATAGTAATAATTATAAATTGGAAACTTACCACTGCAATTTCACCTAAATTGCAATGTTAATTATTGTTTTTAAATATTTGCAAAAATTAAGTAAAGTCTACTACTCCACGAAACTTATTGCATTCCTGATACAAGTAACATTAAGAAAGCCGTGAAAAAATCAACAAGATTCCAGATGCCGATGTTATTACTGCAATATGTTATATGAATAATATTGTTAAAATGTTAAAATGAAAAATAAATCATTACATAACCTTACCGTTTGTTTTAAGTTCGCATTTATAGACTGGGGGGGGGGGGGAAGGACACGTATATCACGGCCTGCTGGAGTATAGTAAACGCAGAAAACATTTTATAGCAACAATGTTGAAGAAAGATATTTGGTGTTCCGAAGTTGCCGTCATTAAACAGAAACCAACATGGAGATTTCATTGCAACTAATTAGAAATTCGTCTTTCAGGTATGTAATAAACGATCTTCGCACAAAATAATGTACGATACACTACGTTTCGCTTTTTCAATCTTTTCCTCGAACACGAAAACGTCAACATACCGCTCTTGTAACGTATATTACTATTATTGACTTCTAAAATTGTTTGTCGTTTTCCTTTGTATAATTGGAAACGGATTTGCAAAAAAGATACAGAACAATGTTTTGATCTTTCACCCGCAAGACTCAGGCTTCCGAGTGGTCAATGTTATCTATTCTACTGTTATTGTTGTTTAGTCATCTGTCCAAAAACAGGTCTGAACCTCACAAGTGATACCACTTACGAGGCAACTAGACCTGCAGATAATGGGGTAGGGTGGCCAGTTCGTTTCCCCCTCCTTGCATACATCGCCGATTAGTTACATACAGGGGCGGCTTTCGAAGGGGGGCTGCGGAGCTGCAGCACCCCCAGACATTTGTGGTTCTTGTCTCGTTTTATGTTGTGAAATATATTTATTATACAGTCTTATTTAGCGGCTCGAATTTTTTAAACAAATTTCTCTCTCATTGACATGCACGCAATCGTTAGTGAAGTCACTTCCTCCCCTGGTGCTGCCAGAGCGAAACCAGAGACAAGGACTATATGGTGAAGCCACCTCCTCCCCTGGAGCTGCCAGTCTCGTCTCGGAAGCTTTGCGCGTTAGTTTTACCCCTCCCCCTGCTAACACCTTGTCATGAATCCAGAGTTTCCAGGCGCTGCAACATTTGCAGCAGTTTGTCAGTAGCGCGCAGTTTTAAATACATTTTCTTTAACGTTGTGAGTATAACAAGTGCGACAATGTTTAATTCTCTACAGTATTTACAGTCTATTCAGTTCAGTACCTTAACAATTCAGGATAAATGTGAAATTAAGTGCCCATCAGTTGAATCTCATAATGGAAAGAGCCGCTAAACAAAATAGCCTACTAATAATAGTTTTAGTAATAATAGTTTTATTTTTCCTCGCAGAGTTAAGGCCATCAGGCCTTCTCTTCCACTCAACCACTAAGCTCGCATATTTTTGTATGCAGCCCCCCTTAATTCAATACCCACGAGCCGCCACTGGTTACATATTACACTAATCAGACTTCAGATGCATACAAACAAATTGATGCATACAAACAAATTCCTCTCACACATATCGTCAAGTGAGATGTACTGCCTGATAATAGATGTACATACAGTATCAGCCAGAACCTCAATCAGAGGTAACTATCCCACTAAGTAAATTATTTAATGTCAAGTTAGCCCCAACACCCCTCTGCACTTATTGTCAGGAAGAGAGAATAATACATATTCAACATCGTTCTCTCGAGTGTCCGAATACTATCCAATTTTGGGAGAATAAGATTCAAGATATTTGTAACATAGCTCATATCCCAGTGACAGTCTAGATACAGGGACATCATTTTATTTTTACTTCAACTTTTATTGTACCTGAGTTTTTGTAAGTACTTCACTCTCACCCCTTCTACTAACGAAGTTCCAACTGTCCTCCACAGAGAACCAAGGCCGTAGTACTGAGTTAGTGATTATAGTACGTTTCAGAAATATGTTCGCGTTTTCCAGTGACGAAAACTTCCAATATTGAATCATATTTTCGCACAGGTACTGTCTTCCGTTTGCCTACGTCGCATCCCGATTTCCCCCACCTGCTTCTGCTCGCTCCACTGTAAAGACTAGTGGCTGGGCTTTCTTAGCTCTTTTCTGAAAACATTAATTTCTGTTAGGAATTAATTGGACGTCTACGTAATATTATGCAACTGTTTAAAATAACTTAAATAAAAGGGCCTCGTTAAGTAATTAACTATCACGTGATTCCTCCC
Source organism: Periplaneta americana (assembly GCF_040183065.1). NCBI lineage: Eukaryota > Metazoa > Arthropoda > Insecta > Blattodea > Blattidae > Periplaneta > Periplaneta americana. Next base: position 33,190,886 of record NC_091131.1, on the reverse strand, counting down.
TTTCTACAATCCTGCGACATAACCACTTGGACGGACAGTAGATAGCATGTCTGAGTAATTTTATCTGTCCGGGTCGGGCAGAAGTGAAGACTGAATTTACAGTACGTAAGGTACTCTTTTATAGAGTATGTATGTATGACTCTCTCTTGTATGTATTTATTTACACTGCAAGTGGGCAAGCACCCGGTGGCAGTGGTATATACAATATTAACAATACACAGTTAAAATGATAAGCAATACACAATAAAATTTACAATACATAATAAAATTTACAACACATATACAATTTTATACACAATACAATAAGAATACACAATACAATTTAACACAATAATAATAAAACATAAAATAAAACACCTAATTTTACAACACAACCTACATAATTATGTATAGGTCCTACATAATTTTCAATAGTCTTTCACTTTACTCTCATCTCATTCCCTGTAGTGGCACTATGACGCATTTCACTGACACTTTAGCACACATTTCACTGACACTCTGTAACACATTTCACTGACACTATAGAACACATTTCATTGACGCTATAAATTATCACTGATCGGAACTGTTCACTGCACTGTAAAACCATAACTTCACTGACTCACCTCGCTTCACTGATACAACAGTTCAAATAAGTCTAATAATTGCATTCTTATGCATACTTATAAACAGAACTACATTTAAACTAAACATTTCTAGTCTAAGGCCCTCTTACGCGCTATTTTTAAATAATTTACAATTCAAACCAAGGAAGTAAACTCGTCAGGCTAGATAAATACATGCCACCTTAAAAAATTAAATGTTGAATGTCACCTTAATTTGAGTAGGTATAGAATTATTTCAACATGAGTTACTAAGTATGAAGGAAGAAACTGGTAATTGGAATTAGTTGCAATAGTCTATAGTGCGATAATAGGCACAAAAGAACTGAAGCCTGTATCGAAATGAACGGCCACCATTTTAAAAAATGTGTTTAAATATCCATATTATGATTATTTTTCATTTTAACTTCATTCTCTATACCGTACGCTAATATGCTGTAGACAGTATAATATACACTGCATAATGAATATGTTCGCATGGATAACTCAGTTCGTGAGCAAAAACACTTATTGTTAATACTGTACTGTATTTTGATTACACATAACCTAATGAAAATTATCACAATCAAAATCGCGATATTTCCTAGTTTACGTAAATGGATGAACTACTTTTCTTCCCTCCTGTACCTAGTAAAGTGATTTGTTTGTATTTTACGCCAGTATCATCGAACTCCAGTCGTGGAAGGAGGTAGCAAACGGTGTTTCCGGATCTCAATCATTAATCCAAAGGTATAGCCAGGTTAATATTAAAAATGTTAATAAGAATAAAATGATGTCCCTGTATAATTTGTTATGCGTCGAAGTCAATAGAAGCAGCTACGTGAAGCGATTATAAATTTGTAGCCTATACAAACAATATTGGTTTAAGTGTTAAAGTAATGTATGTATGTATGTATATATATATTATATATATATATATATTACCATAGGCCTAGCCTACATTACATATGTAGGATGTAAACGATATAAATTAGCAAAAAATACTGGTGGTAGAGCATAAATAACTAAAGAAAAAAGTAAAATAATGTTTTTCTATAACTGTCAAGGTTCCCCCCCCCCCAAAATGTTTTTTGTGCGAGATCGTGCGTATTTGCTTGTTTTCCGCACAGAACCAATACGCGGTAAGTGTGAAATACCACATTCAGTATTCCCAACGTAACACACATAACAATTTCCCTCTTCTTACCGCTTAAGCGCGACATTCATTTTACTGCTTTAGGCTTTTAAAATATTATTTTTAGAGACGTTTAACATAGTAATAATTATAAATTGGAAACTTACCACTGCAATTTCACCTAAATTGCAATGTTAATTATTGTTTTTAAATATTTTCAAAAATTAAGTAAAGTCTACTACTCCACGAAACTTATTGCATTCCTGATACAAGTAACATTAAGGAAGCCGTGAAAAAATCAACAAGATTCCAGATGCCGATGTTATTACTGCAATATGTTATATAAATAATATTGTTAAAATATTAAAATGAAAAATAAATCATTACATAACCTTACCGTTTGTTTTAAGTTCGCATTTATAGACTGGGGGGGAAAAAAAAGACAGACGTATATCACGGCCTGCTGGAGTATAGTAAACACAGAAAACATTTTACAGCAACAATGTTGAAGAAAGATGTTTTGGTGTTCCGAAGTTGGCGTCATTAAACAGAAACCAACATGGAGATTTCATTGCAACTAATTAGAAATTCGTCTTTCAGGTATGTAATAAACGATCTTCGCACAAAATAATGTACGATACACGAGCGATATGTTTGTTTTCATGTTCTCGGAAATTAAAAAAGCTCAACTACGTTTCACTTTTTCAATCTTTTCCTCGACCATGAAAACGTCAACATACCGCTCTTGTGACGTATATTAATTATTGTGAATCCAACTTCCTTGAAAATGATGTAAGATATTAAAAGTTCAGAAGTAAGGCAAAAAAAAAATAGGTAAAAACCTACAAGTCCGGTCCCTACTTATGACGTTCTTATGCTGTTGATGAATTTGGAAGCGTTAAGTAGTCCCTAAACTTCGAGGACTTTCCATTCACATATGATTTGATACATACAAAAGCTACACCACAAAAAATGTTTCCGATAAGTTATCTAAATTAAAAGTTATTTTTCGAGAAGTGAATGCGAGGGCAATAAAGTGTTTTGGGCGAGGGATATAAAAAATGCATTGCACTTTGAGAACGAGAGGCCCTCACCTGTAATTACGACCTTTATAACAAACAAGAAGATTATAGGCCTGCTAGAGTTTTGAAGAAGAACAAGGGAAGAAAAAATGAAAAGAATATCCAAGCAGCGTTAATTCTTGCTCTTAAAATTTCTACCGTATGCCTTGCAAATATTTTACGAAGAGTCTGGCTGTCTATCCGTCAGTCTGTCGTCCATCTCCTGTCGTCAAAACTCCTTCGAGATGCAGTGCAAGCAAAAGACTTGACTAACAGGTCTTTGAGGTATGTCATACATCTTTTTATTCCGTCTGTGAATCTTTCCTCTCTCCTTTTCCACTCTCAAACTATTCTTTTATTTTCCGTCCTCTCTCTCTCTCTCTCTCTCTCTATCCTCCCGCCAACCCCCTTCCCTCTTTCGCGTCTTTCATTCCTTTTTGGCAAGGACGGAATTTTTCCTGTCTGCCAGACTGTACGCTAGCCAAGATGAAATGGATCTTCTGTCAGATGTAAAGTAAACTAACTCCTTGATTATCGATGTCCTCGTCATAAACCCTAGGGCGCCCCCGCTGTAAAATATGACTCAGAATTTACGCTTAACAAAGTAGTCATACTTACTTACTTACTGGCTTTTAAGGAACCCGAAGGTTCATTGCCAACTTCACATAAGCCCGCCATCTGTCCCTATCCTGAGCAAGATTAATCCAGTCTCTATCATCATATCCCACCTCCCTCAAATCCACTTTAATAATATCTTCCTATCTACGTCTCGGCCTCCCTAAAAGTCTTTTTCCCTCCGGCCTCCCAACTAACACTCTATATGCATTTCTGGATTCACCCATATGTGCTACATGCCCTGCCCATCTCAAACGTCTGGATTTAATGTTCCTAATTATGTCAGGTGAAGAATACAATGCGTGCAGTTCTGCGTTGTTTAACTTTCTCCATTCTCCTGTAACTTCTTCCCTCTTAGCCCCAAATATTTTCCTAAGCACCTTATTCTCAAACACCCTTAACCTATGTCCCTCTCTCAAAGTGAGAGTCCTAGTTTCACAACCTTAAAGAACAACCGGTAATATAAATGTTTTATAAATTCTAACTTTCAGATTTTTTGACAGCAGACTGGATGATAAAAGCTTCTCAACCGAACATTTAACAGGCATTTCCCATATTTATTCTCTGTGTAATTTCCTCCCGAGTATAATTTATATTTGTTACTGTTGCTCCAAGATATTTGAACTTCTCCACCTCTTTAAGAGATAAATTTCCAATTTTTATATTTCCATTTCGTACAATATTGTCGTCAAGAGACACAATAATATACTTTGTCTTTTCGGGATTTACTTCCAAACCTATCTCCTTACTTGCTTCCGTAAATTTCCCGTGTTTTCCCTAATCGTTTGTGGATTTTCTCCTAACATATTCATGTCATCCGCATAGACAAGCAGCTGATGTAACCCGTTCAATTCCAAACCCTCTCTGTTATCCTGGACTTTCCTAATGGCATACTCTGGAGCAAAGTTAAAAAGTAAAGGTTATAGTGCATCTCATTGCTTTAGCCCACAGTGAATTGGAAACGCACCTGACAGAAACTGACCTATACGAACTCTGCTATACGTTTCACTGAGACACATTTTAATTAATCGAACTAGTTTCTTGGGAATATCAAATTCAATAGAAATATCATATAAAACTTCTCTTTTAACCGAGTCATATTCCTTTTTGAAATCTATGAATAACTGATGTACTCTACCTTTATGCTCACATTTTTTCTCCATTATCTGTCGAATACAAAATATCTGGTCAATAGTTGATCTATTATGCCTAAAACCACACTGATGATCTCCAATAATTTCATCTACATATGGAGAACAAAGTAGTCATACAGATCGAAAATTAATTACATTCTGTCAAAACCAATCTTACTGCTTACTGAATTAAACTATGGTATTCTATTTTACTCAGTTATCAGGGAACCGACTTTTATATTCTAAAAAACTCTAAAATATTTTGTTTTCATCTATTTATATATATTTATTTCTCTGTTTATTTATTTATTTTATTCCTCTGTTTGTTTGTTTGTTTACTTATTTTTATTTATTTATTTACATTTATTTATTTACTTAAACAATAATCACCAATTAGGAACAGGATTCTTTGTTCATAAAAGAATAAAATCAGCAGTAAAAAAGGTCGAATTTATCAGTGACAGGTTATCATATTTAGTACTTAAGGGTAGATGGTGCGACATCATAGTTATAAATGCTCACGCCCCTACAGAAGAGAAAGACGACCATATAAAGAATAGCTTCTATGAGGAATTGGAACATACTTTTGATCAGTTCCCTAGATATCACATGGAAATTTTATTGGGGGATTTCAATGCTAAAGTAGGACGGGAGGATATTTTTAGACCAACTATTGGAAAAGAGAGCCTACACGCAATTAGTAGTGACAATGGAGTTAGATTAGTCAACTTTGCCACATCGAAAAATTTAATTGTCAAAAGTACAACATTCCCCCATAAGGATATACATAAATATACTTGGACTTCTCCAGATGGATTGACACACAACCAAATAGATCACATCTTGATAGATAAACGGAGACATACTAGTATAGTAGATATTCGAACTTTCAGGGGTGCAGACTGTAATTCTGACCATTATCTGGTGATTGGAGAATTAAGAGAAAGATTATCAGTAGCCAAGCGAGTAGAGCAACAAGTTAATATTACTAAATTCAATATTTTGAAATTAAAGGACGAGGAAGCTAAGCAAAATTATCAGGTCGAAATTTCGAATAGGTTTGCCACATTAGAAAGTTCCGACGAAGTTGAGAAAGACTTAGATGTTAATAGCGTGTGGGAAAATATCAGAGATAGTATCAAAATTGCAGCTGAGCAGAGCATAGGCTATTATGAAACTAAGAAAAAGAAACCGTGGTTTGATGAAGATTGTTGCATGGTAGTAGAAAGAAGGAAACAGGCAAAATTGAAATTCTTACAGGATCCAGTTGAGGAGAAGAGAGATAATTATTTCAATGAAAGACGGGAAGCAAGTCGTACACTTAGGAATAAAAAGAGAGGTTACTTGAAGGAAAAACTGAATGAGGTAGAAACAAATAGTAAGAATAAAAACATTCGAGATTTATATAAGGGTATAAAGGAATTTAAGAATGGATATCAGCCAAGGGTAAACGTGATCAAGGATGAGAATGGTGACTTGCTTGCAGACTCTCCATCAATCCTAAACAGATGGAAAAACTATTTTGCGCAACTACTAAATGTACATAGGCCAAATAGAAATGATCGGGACGAAATTGAAATACAAACTGCTGAGCCATTTATACCCGAACCCACGCCTTCAGAAGTCGAAATTGCGATAGAAAATCTGAAAAAGTACAAGTCTCCAGGTATCGATCAAATTCCAGCAGAATTAATACAAGAGGGTGGGAGTGCATTATATAGCGAAATTTATAAACTTGTACTTGCTATATGGGAAAAGGAAATTGTACCATACCAATGGAAGGAGTCCATAATTGTACCTATTTTTAAAAAGGGGGACAAAACCAACTGTGGTAACTTTCGAGGAATATCACTTTTGTTGACGTCGTACAAAATTTTGTCCAATATTCTTTTGAGAAGATTAACTCCGTACGTAGATGATATTATTGGGGATCATCAGTGCGGTTTTCGGCGTAATAGATCGACTATTGATCAGATTTTTTGTATTCGACAGATAATGGAGAAAAAATGGGAGTATAAGGGTACAGTACATCAGTTATTCATAGATTTCAAAAAGGCTTATGACTCGGTTAAGAGGGAAGTATTATATGATATTCTTATTGAATTTGGTATTCCCAAGAAACTAGTTCGATTAATTAAAATGTGTCTCAGTGAAACATACAGCAGAGTCCGTATAGGTCAGTTTCTATCTGATGCTTTTCCAATTCACTGCGGGCTAAAGCAGGGAGATGCACTATCACCTTTACTTTTTAACTTCGCTCTAGAATATGCCATTAGGAAAGTTCAGGATAACAGGCAGGGTTTGGAATTGAACGGGTTACATCAGCTTCTTGTCTATGCGGATGACGTGAATATGTTAGGAGAAAATACACAAACGATTAGGGAAAACACGGAAATTTTACTTGAAGCAAGTAGAGCGACCGGTTTGGAAGTAAATCCCGAAAAGACAAAGTATATGATTATGTCTCGTGACCAGAATATTGTACGAAATGGAAATATAAAAATTGGAGATTTATCCTTCGAAGAGGTGGAAAAATTCAAATATCTTGGAGCAACAGTAACAAATATAAATGATACTCGGGAGGAAATTAAACGCAGAATAAATATGGGAAATGCGTGTTATTATTCGGTTGAGAAGCTCTTATCATCCAGTCTGCTGTCCAAAAATCTGAAAGTTAGAATTTATAAAACAGTTATATTACCGGTTCTTCTGTATGGTTGTGAAACTTGGACTCTCACTCTGAGAGAGGAACATAGGTTCAGGGTGTTTGAGAATAAGGTGCTAAGGAAAATATTTGGGGCTAAGCGGGATGAAGTTACAGGAGAATGGAGAAAGTTACACAACACAGAACTGCATGCATTGTATTCTTCACCTGACATAATTAGGAACATTAAATCCAGACGTTTGAGATGGGCAGGGCATGTAGCACGTATGGGCGAATCCAGAAATGCATATAGAGTGTTAGTTGGGAGACCGGAGGGAAAAAGACCTTTAGGGAGGCCGAGACGTAGATGGGAGGATAATATTAAAATGGATTTGAGGGAGGTGGGGTATGATGATAGAGACTGGATTAATCTTGCACAGGATAGGGACCGCTGGCGGGCTTATGTGAGGGCGGCAATGAACCTTCGGGTTCCTTAAAAGCCATTTGTAAGTAAGTAAGTATTTATTTACTTACTTATTTTATTGAATATCCAAGTTTATTGATTCCTATTTTATCGTCGGGTAATTAGGACTGTAATTAAATCAAGCATATTATATAGGTACAAATAATTAAAAACTTGATTACAAACACACACTGAGAATCAGTGGCGGTTTCTCGGGGGAGGGAAGGGAGGAACGTCCTCCTCACATTTTTCTTCTTTTGAAAATATATACCAAATAAAATAAGTGCCTTGAAATTCAAGGAAGATTCGATAATATTTAAGTTCACAGCTATAAGAAAATCTCGGTTGATCGAGTTTTAAACGATGCGCGCTCATGTGCTGCAAGGAAACTGTGGGAAAGATGCGAGATTGTTTGTGTGGAGGAAAGTCAATCCATCCCTCCTTTACTGCAGTTAAGACACATAGACAACAGCGCACTAGCGGCCAGAGAAAGAAGCAGAGTTTTAAAGCAAGTAAATAAACGGAGAAGGAGGAGATCCTCCTCTGAATCAAGGCATGGGTGGGAAATAGAAACCGACTGGCCGTGCAGCAAGCTCGCTATCGCTGCCACCTAACGATCTTGCATTGAACCAGACTAACACACATCAAGGAGGAGGCACAATAAAACAGTTTTAACGCAGAGCTATGAAAGACACCATATAAACTTTTTTTTTAAATCATGAATCAAAAATATTATTCATTGCACTTTATATAGGCTACTTACTATTCATGGTTTGAAACTTTCAAGGATATTTGAAAGTTAATGTCGGGTTTATATAAAGCAAAGAGGAAGTAGTTCTACTTTAGTATCGCAGACCTTTTTGGTCCCTGAAATTCACTTCCATTCATTGTGTACTAGACAGGGCAACAGCCAATTTGTCAGTTTTGTACAAATATATTTGAAATTGAAAGTAGGTATCCCAAACCACATTATTTCTACGTGTTAGTAGCTATAGTCTCTTCCAACATGTGTGATGCTGTAGTGTGCTCGAAAAATGCTGAGAGATGAATTTCCTTGTAATTGTTAATTTGTGCAATTATTCAACAATGAATGGAAATAAAAACATTATATATTTTGGAAAATTTAGGAAACTCAGTTTACAAGAACAGATTATTGCTATACAGAAGGGAAGGCCGACCCCAACACAACCTGGTCTTACATGTATGCCTATGCATGTAGGCTAATTTGTAGCATGTTTCATTCATTTCGTCCTGTTACCTTCTTTCCTCCTCTTAAGAAATACGCAGGAGCCGCCACTGCTGAGAATATACTAAGGAAAACAAACGTATTACATAAATAGTCATTTCTCGCAACGAGAGGAAGACATCTGCCTGACAGACCAGGTGACCATTCATATCCAGATTATAAACATACAAGAATTTAATTTAATTAACAAGAAAACTGTACTAATTTAGAAACTTACTACTTACTTACAAATGGCTTTTAAGGAACCCTCATATAAGCCCGCCATCGGTCCCTATCCTGTGCAAGATTAATCCAGTCTCTATCATCATACCCCACCTCCCTCAAATCCATTTTAATATTATCTTCCCATCTACGTCTCGGCCTCCTTAAAGGTCTTTTTCCCTCCGGTCTCCCAACTAACACTCCATATGCATTTCTGGATTCGCCCATACGTGCTACATGCTCTGCCCATTTCAAACGTCTGGATTTAATGTACCAAATTATGTCAGATGAAGAATACAATGCGTGCAGTTCTGCGTTGTGTAACTTTCTCCATTTTCCTGTAACTTCATCCCGCTTAGCCCCAAATATTTTCCTAAGCACCTTATTCTCAAACACCCTTAACCTATGTTCCTCTCTCAGAGTGAGAGTCCAAGTTTCACAACCATATAGAAGAACCGGTAATATAACTGTTTTATAAATTCTACCTTTCAGATTTTTGGACAGCAGACTGGATGATAAGAGCTTCTCAACCGAATAATAACACGCATTTCCCATATTTATTCTGCGTTTAATTTCCTCCAAGATATTTGAATTTTTCCGCCTCTTCGAAGGATAAATCTCCAATTGTTATATTTCCATTTCGTACAATATTCTGGTCACGAGACATAATCATATAACTAATTTAGAAACTAGTATTATTAACTATAAAAATTGATATAAAATTTTGATGCAATCACATACGTAGGGCATAAATACACATACATTACATTATATATATATATATATATATATATATATATATTAATTTTTGATACATAAATTATATATTTTAGTACATAAACATAAAACTATGTCTGTGTTTCATGTATTGCTTATTTATTTATATGTATTATATCCATTTTATCTGATATCTTAGTACAGTATTTGTATAGGCTGTAATATCTAGAGCTCTGCCTTCAGTCACTTTGGATACAAGTCGAGCATTTCTAACCTCGTTCTGTACGCAGAGCCCTGTCAATCAAAACAGTGCAAGCTGCAGCGAATCATTCTCCCAGGTACTCTACTGTGTGTTTATATCTTGCGTCTCTGTGTGTGTGTGCGTTCGTGCGTGCGTGCGTGCGTGTGTGTGTACGTTGTGAACAGTAGGTAGGCCCTACGATATATTTTACAGTAATCATGCGGCAAATTATTATTTTATAAGACTCAATATAAGTCAAACAAATATTACTTTTGTGCGAGATCGTGCGTATTTGCTTGTTTTCCGCACAGAACCAATACGCTGTAACTGTGAAATACCACATTCAGTATTCCCAACGTAACACACATAACAATTTCCCTCTTCTTACCGCTTAAGCGCGACATTTATTTTACTGCTTTAGGCTTTTAACATATTATTTTTAGAGACGTTTAACATAGTAATAATTATAAATTGGAAACTTACCACTGCAATTTCACCTAAATTGCAACGTTAATTATTGTTTTTAAATATTTGCAAAAATTAAGTAAAGTCTACTACTCCACGAAACTTATTGCATTCCTGATACAAGTAACATTAAGGAAGCCGTGAAAAAATCAACAAGATTCCAGATGCCGATGTTATTACTGCAATATGTTATATAAATAATATTCTTAAAATATTAAAATGAAAAATAAATCATTACATAACCTTACCGTTTGTTTTAAGTTCGCATTTATAGACTGGGGGAAAAAAGACAGACGTATATCACGGCCTGCTGGAGTATAGTAAACACAGAAAACATTTTATAGCAACAATGTTGAAGAAAGATATTTTGGTTTTCCGAAGTTGCCGTCATTAAACAGAAACCAAGATGGAGATTTCATTGCAACTAATTAGAAATTCGTCTTTCAGGTATGTAATAAACGATCTTCGCACAAAATAATGTACGATACACGAGTGGTATGTTTGTTTTCATGTTCTCGGAAATTAAAAAAGCTCAACTACGTTTCGCTTTTTCAATCTTTTACTCGACCATGAAAACGTCAACATACCGCTCTTGTAACGTATATTACTATTACAATAACTATATTGCAATTACATACTGTACACGTGGTACAGGTTGAAATTATTAGTTGAAAAGACATACATCTCATTAAACAAAACTACAACTTCTACGAACTTTACGAGCGTCTATGCATTACAATGAATTATCATAAAAATTTTCAGATTCCCTTATACGAGCTACCACATTTTCATAGCAGGGCAGTACCGTAGAAGTGGGTAAAGTCAATCAGTGGGTGTATAATCGATTATTTGCGATTTTTATTGAAAATTATATATTTTCTCAGTTACTTGTTAAAATTTTGTTATGCTGAATTCATTGCCTGACATTGTAAATGCAAGCGAGAGGGACAACAAAAATCCTGCGAATGCCAACAATGGGAATACTGTGTAATTACCGTTGAAGTGAAAATTGTTGTTCTCAACTTTTTCTCTTAAACGAAAACAAAGTCTTACAAACTCTAAATTATCGTCAGCAGTGAAAGGAGACAGGAAATATACCTAAGTACTTTTCGTTAAGATTGTATCCTGAAATAATAGTTTTGCAGTTCGTAAATGTTGGTATTGGAACTTATTATTTTAAGAAAACTTGTACCTTTGTAGGTTTAAGTCGATCATGCCATCGACCCACTCGAAGAAGATAGGACCAGCAGGAAGAATACATTGTTCACCGAAATACCTCCAACTAACACTTATAAACAGAAAAGTGTCATAGTATAGCTTATATTGAAGGGTTAGTGAGGAAAGAGGAAGACGAAATTATGGTGAATTTCTTGCTTAAGAGAAGCGCTGCCAAAGGAACATATTTTGTACACCCCTCTGTACTTAACTATGGGAACAACGTAGTTTCTAAAGTGTCATGAGGAGGGGAAGATTTCAAGTAACATCTGATATAAACCTAAGCAATGTTGAATTGCATTTTACATCATAATTGAAATGTGGTGTTTCAATGTAAATTTTGAATTCTTAAATCTTTGTTTGTTGGTATGTGAAGTATTAAAATGTGTTTTTATGTTTATAAGTTAGCAGTCATAGTCACGTTTGTATGGTGGAGACCTATAGGCCTAATTGTATCGAATAGTATGATCACAGTAACAAAAGATACACTATATAATGCTATAGGCATATATTGTAGATTATTATTGCTTTTTACACCCCTTATAACAAATAAAATATATGTAATACACTTAATTTGTCTTTTAAAGACATAAACAGTGATCGACTTTACTCCGCAATATTTTAAAATCGATCTTAAACTAAAAATTCAATGGTAATCGACTTTACCCTATTTAAGCAGGTAACTTCGATCACAAGTCAAATGAAAAAAATAAGTTTTTTATAGATTGTAATTCAGTTCTTGTAATGTGCCTTTATAAGTGAAGGATATTACGATCAAATGCTATTTTCTGAGGAACTTCGCTCCATTGCATAACTTCAATATCTTAAACAAATTTCAAAGTTTTGATCGACTTTACCCTCTTCTACGGTAAATGATATCTACAGTACGTAATGTTGTTGCACAAGGAAGTTTTCTTCCTGTATATTTTTCCAGGAATTCTTGAAAGTGACTATTTTCGACCTTTTCAAATGAAATATCCGCTAATACCAACATTTTACGCAAGTCATTGTAAAATTCAGACCGATTAGCGGGAAAGTCGGAAGAGGACGGCACGTTTCCATGCTTTGTGGACAATTCTTTTACACGTGTAACATGTGTTTTCGTGTTGCAATGTTTCTGTAAAAAACGCCGTATGTTGGTTTTTATTTCTATGTTGCATACCTTACAGAAAATGTATTCTTCTTTCTGCATGAAATACTCGTTACCAATTTCTTCTATCAGAGCACTGATCGTCAAGCGTCTACCTTTGGTTTGTTTTGGCATGTCGACCGCGTACTTCATTCACTGAACAGCAGAAAGCAACTGTGCAGATAGGGGTGGTGCCACGGAGCTAAGCTCTATAGGTATACACGTACACTGCTGAGGGTTGCTTGGAGCGTTTAGGTGACCAAAGGCAGGGCTCTACTGATTTTTTTTATCTTCAAAAGAGTTTGGTATTTTGACGTGATTATTTTTTGTTAAGGCAAAATAATAAATGAGGCGTGTAGCTGCAAAATCAGATACATCACTTTTTTTTTTTTTCGAAAATGAGTTAATGTTATATTTCATATCTATATATATAATTTGAACTGGTAATGGAAATTACGGGAAAACGGCTGAACGGATTTTAATGAGTGACCCCTCATTTTCATGCCTGGCATCCAAAGTTTTTCGGAAAAGTAGTAGTTTTCAGTGAAATGTCAATTTTCCTACATAATTTTCCTATTTTCCAAAATCCATCTGTTGTCACTTTTGGGAACTAATTTTATTGAATCACGGCCAACTTGATTGAATTTCAGAACAAAACACACACTACAATAAACAATAGGCTATTACACGAAGGCCATGACCTGCAGGATTGCCGACATATTTAGAGCTCAATTCAATTTGTTATTAAAAACTGATTCCGCAGTGTATAATTTTCTGAGTACAGCTGTGTATTATGACATTATTACCATTAGAAATTAATTATTGTTATAGTTAATATCATGATGCGTCTATTTTTCATTAATTGTACATAATATTGATGCTATATGTTGTTGTTGTTGATGTTTTCTAATGCCAGGCATTTGACAATGAAGTCATTTGACCTCTTGCACTCCAATATTTTTCAAAGATATTATCATGACCAGCCACTGAAGCACAGATTTTGAGATGTTCCGAATCCATTTCTTGGTTTGAGTTGCACAATGGGCAGTTAGGGGACTGATATATTCCAATTCTATGCAGGTGTTTGGCCAAACAATCATGGCCTGTTGCCAATCTAAATGCAGCTACAGACGATTTCCGTGGTAAATCGGGAATTAACTGTGGATTTTGATGCAGAGAGTTCCATTTCTTCCCTTGAGATTGTGTTATCAAATTTTGTTTGTTGAAGTCTAAGTATGTAGATTTAATAAATCTTTTCACAGAGTAATACGTAGATTTAGTAACAGATCTGTAAGTAGCAGTGCTGCCCTTCTTTCCTAAAGCATCCACATTCTCGTTTCCCAGGATTCCACAATGGGATGGTATCCAATATCAATATCAATATGGTATATTGATGACATGAAAGTGAAACGTTTTGAGGTTATGTAAGTAAATGTAGAGAATATCTTAATTTAGATCTTCATTTCCATAATTTACTGAGTGGCTGCTATATATAACTACAAAACTTAAGTAAGATAATAATATTGTTATTAAAAATCAAATATTTTTATACTTATTAACCCAGTGGGGTTGGGTCTTTTTCATATACTTAATGGCGGTGTAGTGTAGATATTGATATATGTCATTGTCTTCAGTATTGGCTCGAGAGAGCGCAAAAATTACAGTTCCTAAGGAAAGATAAAAAGGTATTACTTACTGATAAAATAAGAGGCCTAGAAAATTTTGCAGTCTCCAGACAATTTCAGCAGGATCTCTTAGTAGGATAAAATGATTTTAAGCTCTACATTTTAAGTTCTACATGCAGCAGCTATACGAAAATGCTATTGTTCGAAAGCTTAGCAAACCTGACTTTTTTTAACTTTTGCCTACTATCCACAATGACCTGAAATAGCTACTGCTATCGTCCTCACATTGATACTTGCGTTTTCGCGTTGAAACTCAAAAATTGAAGTTGGATAGGTTCAAGAAAAAGTATTTGGCCTAAAAAAATCCATTCAGAGGGAGTATGTTTCATTATTATGGAAGCAAATAACTATCAAAAAGACAAGTATTCTTCATTGAAAATAAATCTGAAAAATTTTTATTTGAACGTCTAACGAACTTAGTTTGCAGCAGCATTTGCTGCACAAGCCACTAGTCTTCATATAATTCTACAACTGCTATAGCACTATTATACTTAAAAGTCAGATACATCACATGGATTTGTATGATGAAAGAATAGTATTGGTTGCAAATCCAGATAAGTCATGAGAGTTTGTTTCCAAAACCAGATACATCAAGGATTTGCTCATACGTTCATTGCGCATCAATACATTTCCCGCGCAGAAACAGCTGAAAGAAAAACGGCAATATGTCATCATTAGCCCTAACGAGTAAACATATATTTTCTATAATTTTGGAACAGTCATAACTTTGTCAGATAAAACATAAGACTGGGAAAAAAAAAACTGTTTCCAATATAGTGCGGCCACCAGCTCAGTGGCACTTTCCATGTAAAAGGTTTTTCTTTCAGTGGAACAAAAAGAAGGATGACGTCCTGGTGAAGGATGAAGTTCACTACAGAAGTGAGTCTAGTCAATACAAGAGTACTTGTTAGAAGAACAAAAAAATAATAAATATTGCATCACCAAGCACAACGCTGCCAGGTGTGTAAGTGTTACAATTAAAAATAAATGATGTAACTACTTTGCTGACAAAACATTCTGGCAATGACTGGAAATCACTTCAAACATTATCCTACTATGCAAGTATTGTTAACAGTCTGGAAAGCTTGGATGAAAATCAAATATCTTCTATGAATGAAGAAGAAAATGTGTATGACCATGAGTGTGAAATAGATGATCTGGTTGTTTAATAATTCAGTTTCTTTTGTGATGATGAAAATGTACCAATTATGACAAATTAATTGTAATAATGTAACAGTGGGTTTAAAATAATACATTGTATATACACTGGTCAAAAAAAGTTGAGCATAATTAGGCTTATAACTGTTTTTATTAATTAAAATAAAATAGATAAATTATAATTGGGTTTCTTGGTTCCACAGAATAAACTTAAAAGTAGAAATACACTATTTGTTAACAATGGACTCAATATGAAATGAAAAAGTTGCATTGTTTGGAAACAACGGAAAAGATAAGGGGAGTTGAAATTCGTACATCATCAAAGAAAAGGAGATGGTGCTTTCAGTACCCTGTTTAATAACGTGTTGTTCCTCCACGAACCCTGAGGCACTCTTGTATGCGACGGGGCATACTCAGTACCAATGCATCTAAGCTCTCCTGAGGCAAATTGTCCCATTCTTCCAAGGCAGCATTCCTGAGTTCTTGAATCGTTAATGGGTGATGTGGACGATTGGAAATGGCTCTCCTGAGAAAGCTCCATGCATGCTCTATGCAGGTCATATCCGGTGAGCATGCTAGCCAATCCATTCTTCGGATCCCATGTTCTACAAGATACCGCTGCACACTATGAGCACGATGAGGCCGAGCATTATCGTCCTGTAGAGTGAACCCTTCTCCTACAGTCTCTGCAAAACCACTTACTATGGTTTGGAGGATGTTGTTCTCAAACACGGCAGCAGTCATGTTTCCCTCTATTGAAACCAGTGGTGTGCGGCGGCCAAATATGACACCTGCCCAAAACAAGATTGAACCACCAAACTGTTGGTGACGTTCCACGGTCATTGAGGGATGATTTCGTTCCCCTGTTCGTCTCCATACGCGAATAGAGTTGTTGTCAGGGTGTAGGTCCATTCTCACTTCGTCTGAGAATAAAGTTCTGGTCCATTGGCCTCGTGTCCAATTCTCATGTGCTCTAGCCCATCTTGCACGAGCACCCCTGTGATGTGGACGGAGTGCTGGAGTCTTGAGTGGTCTTCGAGCATACAACCCTATGTCATGAAGTCTATTGCGCACAATTTGGCTACTTACAGCAACACCAGTGGCTTCGCGCAGGTCATGGCGCAGAGTTGTAGCTGAGGCTATAGGGTTCCTACGTGCAGATAACCTTACTTACCGGTCCTGACCTGGTGTTGTTTTGCGTGGACGGCCCTCGCGAGGTCGATCTGCTATTGACTGGGTTTCCTGGAACTTTCTCCACAGTCTGGAGACAATACTCTGAGTCACATGAAGGATGTTAGCAACATCAACTTGTCTCATGTTTTGTTCCATCAAAGTGATGATTTTGATGCGGTCTGCCATTGTAAGGGTGTTCCGAGCCATTGTACTGCACTATGAAGCACTATGAAGCAAAACGACACTGATTGAACTTTGCTCGAATTACAGGCTTTTCTTTACTAGCCGTGATTTGGACGTTACCTAGTGATGCAGACTAAACAAATGAAAGGGTTTGAATTGGTAAACATAACACGTGCCACATAAAATCAAAAGAAACATAAATATCAGGTATTATTGGGTAAACTGGAAATATGCTTAACTTTTTTTGACCAGTGTAATAGAATGGTTTCTTGCTTTCAAACCAAGATAAGTCCTTTCACTCATTTGCAAACCCAGATAGATCACAGAACAATTTTCAAAACCAAATACATCAAATATATTTTCTCTATTATCTATTAATTATGAATAATGTCACCGCCGTACGTCATAGAACATTACAATATTCCATAACAAACGCATCCTCCAAGTATGAACATTTTATCTCTTGGTGTATAGGAGATACACGTTTTTCTTTAATACTGAAAAAATATGTGTTAGTGATGTATCTGATTTTGGAACTAAACGCCTCAAATTCTAGTGTTTGACATACATGAGCATTAATTTTTCTCAGCCATCCGCCGTCCACAACCGTAAGGCGAATGTCAGGTAACCTATGGCAAATCCTCGGCATCATCTCGCCAACTACCACGTTATCATCAATCCCAAAGATGCTGAATAACCTATAATAATAGTTTGGGATTGCGTACACTGTGCATAGATACGTTTATACTATCTCCTGTATTGTTTCCGTGATAGATTTCACACGCTTTCTACACTCAGAATGTGATATCTCCCGCATTGGACCCCGCACAGTTCACAGATACACATTTCGCTTGCGGAGTGGTATCTCTTGGTTGCACACACTCTGTAATGATATCCGTGCGTCAGCCATCTTGTGTCGTAGCCGGCATTCGTCCAGTCTCGCTGTATCATTGCATTCGTTGTGTAGGAATCCTCTGTGATCTCCTTCCGTTTCTGTCTTCTTTCTTCCACTACTTTCTTGTAGCTCTCCGTGGCTGGTAGCAGCATCCTCAGTCTTAAGTCGTCCAGAAAGAAAGTTTCCCGTGCTAACTCGTATGCGTACCTTGACAATGAGTATTTGGAGAGTCCGAGTGCCCTCTTCAAGTATCTTGATTTTATACTTTCCAGATCTCTCATTTGTTTTTCGCTTAGATATTCCCATATCATTTCCAGACCGTACGTGCAGGTAGGCCAGATTTTAGCTTCAAAATGTTTAACCTATACCTTGACCGAAACTACTTCCGACTTGACAGTTTACAGAGAAGGGGGAGCAGTGTTGTCATGTTGCCCATCTTTCGTGTAAGCGAGCGCGCTGCCGATAGACTGCAGTAATGAACGGCTGACATGAACGTATACATTTCTAACCAATTTGTTGAACACTAGGCATTAAAGTTGGTGTACATTATTACTTTTATTAGTCTATTATTATTATTATTATTATTATTAGTAGTAGTAGTAGTAGTTTTTTTATTTTATTAGGTTATTTTACGACGCTTTATCAACATCTTAGGTTATTTAGCGTCTGAATGAGATAAAGTGATAATGCCGGTGAAATGAGTCCGGGGTCCAGCACCGAAAATTACCCAGCATTTGCTCATATTGGGTTGAGGAAAAACCCCG
This sequence comes from Periplaneta americana, assembly GCF_040183065.1. NCBI lineage: Eukaryota > Metazoa > Arthropoda > Insecta > Blattodea > Blattidae > Periplaneta > Periplaneta americana. The sequence continues at coordinate 33,172,182 of NC_091131.1, read as the reverse complement.
GGAAACCTCAACCAGGTAACTTGCCCCGAACGGGAATCGATTAGTAGTAGTAGTAGTAGTAGTAGTAGTAGTAGTAGTAGTATTCTTCAATGTAATGTTGTTAGAAAGACGTTGAAAAAATAGTAAACTAAAAAATATTTATGATTAAAATCTCCACGGCCTTTTTCTTTTCCAATATCGATAACATTGCTCTTATTAATTTTAACAGAAGGAGCAGTTCTAATTACGACTTGCGCCAAGGGTAAAAGAGGCTTGACTCTTTAACGAGGCACCTTGTACAATATTCTTTGTTCTCCGCCTGCCTTTCCTTCCTTCAGACATTGCACAAGTCACGTGTTTAGAAACTCTCGCAGAAACTAGAAAACGCACACTAGCCACACACTCCACCAATGACAACGAAGATAATACGTGTAATATAATTTAAACACAATAATTATCGATACACTAAAACAATAATACAACTAAATAATATTTTTAATTCACTCAAAGCACGCGTTAACCAGCCAACTCAGTCATTCCGGGCAGTGCATTCACCGCTAGGCCGTGGTATTCACGTGCAGCTTGTAAACATAGACACGGCAACACCGTCCCGTTACCATGGTTACGCGTCTCTCGTGATTGGTTGATTTGAATGGTTGCCATGGTAACATGCTAAAGGCGCCATTTGTCAGGTCGGAAGTTGTTTTGGACAGACCATAGTGATTGATACAGCGTCGTTCAATAATCTAGTAAAACAAATTTCTCTTTAACATTTTCCGGGAACTGAATGGATTACATCACCTGCTTGCTTATGCGGATAACGTGAATATTGGGTTATTTTACGACGCTGTATCAACATCTAGGTTATTTAGCGTCTGAGTGATATGAAGGTGATAATGCCGGTGAAATGAGTCCGGGGTCCAGCACCGAAAGTTACCCAGCATTTGCTCGTATTGGGTTGAGGGAAAACCCCGGAAAAAACCTCAGCCAGGTAACTTGCCCCGACCGGGATTCGAACCCGGGCCACCTGGTTTCGCAGCCAGACGCGCTGACCGTTACTCCACAGGTGTGGACTAACGTGAATATGTTAGAATAAAATCCACAAACGATTAGGGAAAACTAGGGAATTTTACTTGAAGCAAGTAATGAGATAGGACCTTTGGGGAGGCCGAGACATAGATGGGAGGATAATATTAAAATGGATTTGAAGGATGTGGGATATGATGATAGAGAGTGGATTAATCTTGCATAGGATAGGGACCGATGGCGGGCTTATATGAGGACGGCAATGAACCCCCGGGTTCCTTAAAAGCCATTTGTAAGTAAGTAAGTAATGAGATAGGTTTGGAAGTAAACCCCGAAAAAACAAAGTCTATTAATTTGTCTCGTGATCAGAACATAGTACGAAATGGAAAACGATCAGAGAAAACTAGGGAATTTTACTTGAAGCAAGTAATGAGATAGGACCTTTGGGGAGCCTGAGACGTAGATGGGAGGATAATATTAAAATGGATTTGAAGGATGTGGGATATGATGATAGAGAGTGGATTAATCTTGCACAGGATAGGGACCGATGGCGGGCTTATAGGAGGGCGGCAATGAACCTCCGGGTTCCTTAAAAGCCATTTGTAAGTAAGTAAGAAATGAGATAGGTTTGGAAGTAAACCCCGAAAAAACAAAGTCTATCATTTTGTCTCGTGATCAGAACATAGTACGAAATGGAAATATATAAATTCGAAATTTATTCTTTGAAAAGGTGGAAAAATTCAAGTAACTTGGAGCAACAGTAACAAATATAAAATATGACACTACAGAGGAATTAAACGTAGAATAAATATGAGAAATGCCTGTTATTTTTCGATTGAGAAGCTTATCATCCAGTCTGCTGTCAAAAGAGCTGAAAATTACAATTTATAAAACAGTTATATTACCGGTCGTTCTGTATAGTTGTGAAACTTGGACTCTCACTTTGAGAGAGAAACAGGAGTTAAGGGTGTTCGAGAAAAGATGCTTAGGAAAATATTTGGGACTAAGAGAGATGAAGCTACAGGAGAATGGAGAAAGTTACATAGCGCAGAATTTCAAGCATTATATTCTTCACCTAACATAATTAGTAACATTAAATCCAGACGTATGAGATGGGCAGGGCATGCAGCACGTATGGGTGTATCCATAAATGCATAATAGAGTGTTAGTTGGAAGATCTGAGGGGGAAAAACCTTTGGAGAGACCGAGACGTAGATGGGAGGATAATATTAAAATGGATTTGAGGGAGGTGGGATATGATGGGAGAGACTAGATTAATCTTGCTCAGGATAGGGACAGATGACGGGCTTATGTGAGGGAGGCAATGAACCTCCGGGTTCCTTAAAAGTCATAAGTAAGTAAGTAAGTTGAAAGTATTTTCTCGGAAAAAAAAATCTAAATTACCTGGGCATATGTGATTTCTATAATTCACGACTAGTAATAATTATTTTATTTCTTTAAAACAATTTTTAGGTAAAGACGGAGAAGAACACTTTTATTTATCTTATAAAGAATTTTAAATGTAAACTTCAGCTACGAAATTAAAAAAGTGCACAAACACACAAAGATACAAAAGTCTTCATTCCTTTAATTCTGTAAAAAATAAAGAAAAGGAAAAAAAAAAACAAACTGAATTCCTTTTTGTTTCTAAAAAATTCCACAGGCCCTGAATTTGTGGTGTTCCTGGAATTTTCTGCAATTTACCGTAACTTTTTGCCGCTGCGAAATGCACTGAACATGTGGGATTTATGTACTGCTTGATGGGCATATGTATGAATATTACGACCACGTGGGAAACTGAATTTTAAGAAAAGTTCGACTTCTGGCGTTTCTGCAATTCACGATTCAACTAATTTAATAATTATTATTTATTTATTTAATCTGGCAGAGCTAAGGCCAGTAGGCCTTCTCTTCCGCCCAGTCAGACTCTAATTCTAATTAAATACATTTGCTTACATCGTTATTACATTAATATCTAGATCATAAAACAGCAAGAAAATAAATAACGAAAATTGGATAACTAATGTTAGTGTGACAATAATAAACATTGGTAAGAAATAGTTACAATAATAATAATAATAATAATAATAATAATAATAATAATAATAATAATAATAATAATAGTAAAAAAGGTATCCCCGTCACATGCCATTAAGGCACTTGGGGGACATGGAGGTAGATCCCCATGCTTTCCATGACCTCGGCACTAGAATGAGGTGGTGTGGTCGGCACCACGCTCTGACCGCCTTTTACCCCCGGGAAAGACTCGGTACTCAATTTTATAGGAGGCTGAGTGAACCTCGGGAATAATAATAATAGTAATAATAATAATATTAATAATCATGAGATAATTTAGATATTTATCTGTGATATATATAACCATTAAACATTGAGAAACCTGAAACAGCTATTATTGTTAACAAGAATTGTTGGAAAAATATCTCGTTAGCCTATTCTTAAATTGGTTTGATGTCTGACAGTCTCTGACATTACTCGGTAGGGAATTCCAAAGTCGAGGAACAGCCACAGTGAAAGAAGATGAATATGAGGATGTTCGGTGGGAGGGAATGGATAATATTGAGGAGTGTTGTGATCGTGTGTCTAGGTTATGATGGGTGGATAAATTTTGAAAACGAGACGCAAGATAGACAGGAGTGGAGAAATGCAATATGTGAAAGAGAAGGGAAAGACAGTGGATTTTCCTACGATCTTCTAGACGGAGCCAGGACAACATTTCGAGGGATGGTGTTACGTGATCAGCCCGGCGAATATTGCAGACGATACGGACGCACATATTATGAACACGTTGTAGTCTCTGCGCCGAAGTAACGCTTAGGTCAGTAAGCAGAATATCACAGTAATCGAAGTGGGGCATCACGAGTGTTTCCACTAACATTTTTTTTCATGGAAAAGGGTACAAAATTCTTCAATCGTCTAAACGAGTGGATTAATGAGAATACTTTTTTGCAGGTTTCTGCAACTTGAATGTTCCAATTTAAATTTTTATCCATATAAATACTTAGATTCTTCACTGATTCACTAAACGGAATTTCGGTGCCGTATATTTTAATCGGGACTAGTGGAATGACTGCTGTTTCTAAACATATGAAAGAAGATTTAATGTAAACTCCCGGTACATCGAAAGCTTTGCTCAAATCGAAATATATGGAACCAGTTTGTTCACACGTTCGAATTATTAGTATAAATTTAAGTATGAAAACAGACTGGTTAATGTCGGTTTTGATTTAGTAAATCCGTGCTTTTATAGATCTGGTTTTATTCAGAAGAGCAATATGTCTAGGGGACCTATAACTGTCCCCATTTTTAAAATAGGAGGGGCAGTTACAGCTTTTTTTCCTGTAAACTAGAAAACTTACAATTCAGACCAGTATTAAATGAGTGAGTTAAAGGAGAAAAAATTCGAAGCATTCTTTAATTACACAAAATTTGGTATGTCATTAACTCCGACTATTTTTCATTGTTTTCATTTTTAATTACATTCCGAACATCGTCATGCATTATTGTTGGTTCACACAGATATTCCTCATTGCAATATTAGGGCCCATTTATATAAGCAAGATTATGAGTTTCGTGAACAGATTTAAAATGATTATTCAAAACAGTTACAATTTCCTTCTGTTCTATGAATTATCATTGAGCTAATATTTCCAGTCCCTAGCATCATATCCCACCTCCCTCAAATTCATTTTAATATTATCTTCCCTCTACATCCCAGCCTCCCCAAAGCTATTTTTCCCTCCGGCCTCTCAACTAACACTATATATATATATATATATATATATATATATATATATATATATATATATATATATATATTTCTATATTCGCACATACGTGCTAGGCCTACATGCCTCGCCCATCCCAAACTTACTTCTTACTTACTGGCTTTAAAGGAACCCAGAGGTTCATTGCCATCCTCACATAAGCCCGCCATCGATCTCTATCCTGAGCAAGATTAATCTAGTCCCTAGCATAATATCCTACCTCCCTCAAATTCATTTTAATATTATATTACATTATATATATAGTTTCGGCCTCCCCAAAGGTCTTTCTTCCTCTGGCCTCCCAACTAACACTCTATATGGATTTCTGGATTCGCCCATACGTGCTACATTCCCTGCCCAACTCAAACGTCTGGATTTAATGTTCCTAATTATGTCAGATGAAGAATAAAATGAGTGCAGTTCTGTGTTGTGTAACTTTCTCCATTCTCCTGTAACTTCGTCCCTCTTAGCCCCAAATATTTCCCTATGCACCTTATTCTCAAATACCCTTAAACTATGTTCCTCTCTCAAAGTGAAAGTCCAAGTTTCACAACCACATAGAACAACCGGTAATATAACTGTTTTAGAAATTCTAACTTTCAATTTTTTTTACAGCAGAATAGATGATAAAAGCTCCTCAACCGAATAATAACAGGCATTTCCCATATTTATTCTACGTTTAATTTCCTCCCGAGTATCATTTATGTTTGTTACTGTTGCTCCCAGATATTTGAATTTTTCCACCCCTTCAAAAGATAAATTTCCAATTTTTATATTTCCAGTTCGTACAATATTCTCATCACGAGACATAATCATATACTTCGTCTTTTCGGGATTTCCTTCCAAACCTATCTCTGTACTTGCTTCAAGTAAAATTTCCGTATTTTCCCTAATCGTTTGTGGATTTTCTCCTAATATATTCACGTCATCCGCATAGACAAGAAGCTGATGTAACCCGTTCAATTCCAAACCCTGTCTGTTATCCTGGACTTTCCTAATGGCATACTCTAGAGAAAAGTTAAAAAGTAAAGGTGATAGTGCATCTCCTTGCGTGAATGGAAACGCATCTGACAGAAACTGACATATCCGGACTTTGCTGTACGTTTCACTGAGATACATTTTAATTAATCGACTAGTCTGGATTTAATGTTTCTAATTGAAGAGGTGGAATCCAAAGAGTCCTAAGTCCTGTTTTTTTTTTAAATTTAACTTGCTTTATTCACGTTTTAATTCATCCTTTTCCAGCCTATATACAACGAGTAAGTTTATTTAACATACTTTCCTAAGTCTTGACTTAGTGTCTGCATATGGTTTTTTTTTTTTCAAACGAATCTAAGGGGGTCAAATTTATTTTATCAGTTTTGTTATTCTTCTCATAGCTTGTCATTTGGACTTAGGCCAGTTTGTAATCTACCTCTTCAATTATGTCAGGGAAGAATACAATGCGTGCAGTTCTGCATTGTGTGACTTTCTCCATTCTCCTGTAACTTCATCCATCTTAGCCCCAAATATTTTCCTAAGCACCTTATTCTCAAACACCCTTAATCTCTGTTCGTCTCTCAAAGTGAGAGTCCAAGTTTCACAACCATACAGAACAACCGGTAATATAACTGTTTTATAAATTGTAACTTACAGCTTTTTTGAGAGCAGACTGGATGACAAAAGCTTTTCAATCGAATAATGACAGGCATTTCTCATATCTTATGTTGGGGTTTCGTAACAAGCTGTTCTTTACTGTGATAAGTTGTTAGCCCTTCGTCCAACCCCCAAGCTGGAGGACCACACTTTATCGGCTGTCCACGACTGTCCAACAATATATTCGCAGCTACCCTCCATATCTATTTGGCTTCTCGTTTTCAAAATTTATCCGCATATCATCAGCTAAGTACAAGATCTCATCATAACAATTTACTCATTATACCCTACCACAAGACATCTTTATATTCTTCATCTTATACAGTTTCAGTTGCTAGAAATTGGAACTCGCTTCCGAGTGATGTAAGGGGTTGTTGGACAATAACTTCATTTAGGTCAAAATTACATAAATTCTTACTTAACAGATTAATTTCTGATTAATATTTGTTACTTATAATGAAACTAACATCTGTCCATTTTTATTATTATCATTAATTTCTCTAAATAGATTTACAAAACCTCTAATGGCAATTACATTAATATTCTCATTATAAAAATATATTTTAGATTTATATATATATTTTTTTCTCCCTGTAACATAGTTCTAGTAAGCTTATATTAAATTAATTTTCATCATTTTACTAGCTATCTCAAATATTAAATTAATTATTATAATTGATTGAATTAAATTAGCTCATAAATTAAGTTACTACTTTACTTTATAGGTTTATCTAAATTTAAATAAATACATATGTAGTTTACTAGTCGTTAAAATTGAAGAATATTGCTGGAGAACCTTTTAATTGTAGTGTAAATATTTGTAATTTAAATATGTATTGTATTGATTAAGGCTGGTTGGGTGGAAGAGAAGGCCTTATGGCCTTAACTCTGCCAGCGAAAATAAAACATTATTATTATTATTATTATTATTATTATTATTATTATTATTATTATTATTATTATTATATCTCCTCATCCGGAACCTGAGGACGCGCCATGCCGATGCCGTGGTGATAGGGACCCACAATACCATAAATTATACTCATTCGTTAATTAATTAATTCATTCATTCACTTACTCACTCATTCATGTTCCACGCAGTATATTACATATAAAATAAGCCAGGACAGGGGTCGGCATAACGTCAAAGTATGTGACGTCATATGAAACGCTGCTCGCCTTGCAAGACGAGGGGGTGGTAGAAAGCAGTAGGCTGGGGGAAGGAGAGGACTGGAAATAAGTAACAGAAACTATATGATGCCTTAGCATCCTTCTGATTGATTTGAATTTACTCATCAGCCTATCCCGATGTTTTAATTACTGAAGTGAAATCTGGTTCTCCGTCATAACTTGCAATTCGTAATTGCTCAAATGAATGTTGGTTCGTCAATCGGGAGAGCGCTTTACATTTAACGTGTTTCATTTTTTTTTTTAATTGCTCACATATATGTCGAGCCGAACATTGGGATAAACCTAGCACAAAATGACGTAAGGAGTAGATATTTTGAATTGTAGTGAATTTTCCTTTATTTAGGCTTCTTTGCAAAGCATCAAAATTTTATAATATCAGAAAACGATATTCGGCAACGCCTTTTCCTTAACCAGTGATAATATTATGGCAAAGTACGCATGACAATGGAGTTTTGTATAATGTCTCTTTATGGTGGTAATATGAAACCCTTTAAGTAGTTTAGAACATAACAACCATGTTACATTTTCTTCCTGTGCACAACAAAATGAAACTAACATCTGTCCATTCTTAAGGCCCATTCACAATGAAAATTAAACATAACCGTAACATAAACACAGAAGTTTGCGCCCAGGCTACCAAATGGGATCATTCACAATGATTCACATAAGCATTGACATAAACATTATCGTAAGACGTTAATATGAAAGTTTGCAAACTCCAAACTTTCATGCTTATGCTTACGTAATTTGCAAACAGAACACAATCGTGGAGCGCTGAAGTATACGACAGAATATGAGAAAATGGCGTCGTTGTTATGTTTCCATGGTTACCAAGTATGTTTGCGGTTATGTTTATGTTCCCATCGTGAATGATGGTATGACTTTTTGATTTTAATGTAACGTTTATATTCTTAAGTTAACGCTTACGTTATGTTTAATTTTCATTGTGAATGAGCCTTTACTATCATTAATTTTTCTAAATAGAATACAAAACCTCTAATGGCAAAATTTCATTACATTAATATTCTCATTATATAAATATATTTTAGATTTTTATATATATATATATATATATATATTTCCTTTTAACATAGTTCTAGTAAACTCGTATTAAATTAATTATCATCATTTTACTAGCTATCTCAAATTAATTATAATTGAATGAATTAAATTAGCTCATAAATTAAGTTACTACTTTATCTTATAGCTTTATCTAAATTTAAATAAACATGTAGGCTACTAGTCGTTAAAACTTAACTGAAAATATTGGTGGAGAATCTTTTAAGTGTAGTGTAACTATTCGTAATTTAAATATGTATTGTACTGATTAAGGCTGGTTGAGTGGAAGAGAAGGCCTTATACCATACCTGCACAAACAGCGCTCAACGAGCGCGCGCGCTCCTTCGGAGCGGGAGAGTCGTGTTTACCGCTCGCCGAAACGGAGAGGAAGATACGTCAGAATGACATAGACTTGCTATAGGTAGAGGAGAGGGAAATGACCACTCAGCTATCTAGCGGAGTGCAGTGTGTAGGCCTATTCTCAGTAACTGTTTCACGTTGCTTACCTACACTATGGAGGAATCTAAAAGACGGAACATAACATTTAACATTTAACGATTTACAGCTCGAACTTATTGAACTTCAATGTGACCTAAGGGCTAAAGATCCTTTGAATAGTACTACTAGACTGGTTGAGTTTTACAAGACTAAATATTAGCAATAATATCAACGACTACACAGGCTGGCTGTGAAAATGATTGCTATGTTTGGCTCAACATTTATATTTGTGAGCAACTGTTTCTTTAGTCAACTTTAATAAGGCAGGCATCGAACATCTGACCTCGTTTTGATGTACAGACAAATAAAAATATAACAAAATGATATTGTACATTTAAGTAGCTATAGAATTTCTATAATTTCTGTAAAATAAATATTTATTTATTAATTAATAATAGTCCAAGATAGTTTTGCAAATACTGAACGGGAATTCATTTCATAAACACTCGTAATAGTACTTCCTCTTCAGAGCGCAGCTAATATCTGCATTCCGCTCATGAGCTGTGAGCCGGCTCTGAGAGCGCAAACCTTGTGCAGGCCTGCCTTATACCCTTAACTCTGCCACCGAAAATAAAACATTCTATTCTATTCTCTTCCCATTCTCCTACAAACACTCGTTTTGCTGCACTCTTCACGTTTAATGATTTGGAAACAGACATGCTGATCGCCAGTTACGAATGTACTCTGCCTGTCCTACGTGGAGTGAGTGCGTGTGGAGGGATGCATTAGTGAACTGCCCCTGCATAAGTGTGACGTAAGATGCCGCATGAAATGCCGACCGCTGGGCTAGGAGCTCACATACACATGTTCAGATTTCTCTCGGCCCTAATTTCCCTTTCTCAGGACGCATTTTCACTTATATTTTCAAATGACGTTGGCCATTTTCCACGCGGAACGTTTTGCTCCATTCTCTATCTAATTATTTGATTGCTATTAAGTTACGCCCACTTTCGGCTCTCTCCTTCAAAATTCTCTGAGGTTCCTTCAGTAGGACGACGAAAAACCAGAGTGAGACAAGTAACCAATAGCTTGGAGCTCACATTGATTCTTCTCCTCAGTCCCAAATTCCTTTGCTAGGACACGTTTTCGCATACCTTTCAAATGTTGCCTATTGACAATGTCTGGCGGTGCTGCTTTCCTCCATCGGTTTGAAGACTGGGCGCGAAATGCTGTGGGATGCAGCGGAAGTAGCTGTCTATGATGTTACGAGTAAGGTATAGTTGGACAATTCGATGGTGTTTGGGTAAAGGGAGATAAGATATTAAAATGATTTTTCAGATATCTTAAATTAAACTTCTAACCCTTCTTGCAAATAATTTTGTGTACAAATAAAACACACCAAATACTTGTATTATTTTGCTTTTTGCACACCCACTTGTAGAATTTAACTTGACTATTCACATGGGGATCAAAACTCCATTTGCAAAAAAAATGTTTTAACTTTCTTTACCCCAACACCATCGAAATGCGGTTCAAAATCTAATACTATACCTAAAAAGTAATTTAAAAGAACAGGTATTTACATCAAATTTTTCGGAACCAAAGTTCCACTGTCAATTTTTAGTCTGTTGTTTAACGACTCCACATCAAATAGTACGTTATTTAATGTTGATGGACTTGATGATAGCGAAATGTTATTTGGCAAAATGAGGCCGAAAATTCACTGTCAATTTTTAGTCTGTTGTTTTAACGATCCCATATCAAATACTACGTTATTTAACGTCGATGGAATTTATGATAGCGAAATTTTATTTGGCAAAATGAGGCCGAAAATTCACTGTCAATTTTTAGACAGTTGTTTTAACGATCCCATATCAAATACTACGTTATTTAGCGTCGATGAAATTGATGATAGCGAAATGTTATTTGGCAAAATGAGGCCGAAAATTCACTGTAAATTTTTAGTCTGTTTTTTAACGACTCCATATCAAATACTACGTTATTTAGCGTCGATGAAATTGATGATAGCGAAATGTTATTTGGCAAAATTAGGCCGAAAATTCACCGTCAATTTTTAGTCTGTTTTAACGACTCCATATCAAATACTACGTTATTTAGCGTCGATGAAATTGATGATAGCGAAATGTTATTTGGCAAAATTAGGCCGAAAATTCACCGTCAATTTTTAGTCTGTTTTAACGACTCCATATCAAATACTACGTTATTTAGCGTCGATGAAATTGATGATAGCGAAATGTTATTTGACAAAATGAGGCCGAAAATTCACTGTCAATTTAAAGTCTGTTGTTTAAGGATTCCATAGCAAATACTACGTTATTTAACGTTGATGGAATTGAAGATAGCGAAAAGTTTTTTGGCAAAATGAGGCCGAAAATTCACTGTCAATTTTTAGTTTGATGTTTAACGACTCCATATCAAATACTACGTTATTAGGCGTTGATGAAATTGATGATAACGAAATGTTATTTGACAAAACGAGGCCGAAAATTCACTGTCAATTTTTAGTCTGATGTTTAACGACTCCATATCAAATACTACATTATTTAACGTTGATGGAATTGACGATAGCGAAATGTTTTTTTAGCAAAATGAGGCCGAAAATTCACTGTCAATTTTTAGTCTGATGTTTAACAACTCCATATCAAATATTACGTTATTTAGCGTCGATGAAATTGATGATAGCGAAATGTTATTTGACAAAATGAGGTCGAAAATTCACTGTCAATTTTTAATCTGTTGTTTAACGACTCCATATCAAGTACTACGTTATTTAACGTCGATGCAATTGATGATCGCGAAATTTTATTTGGCAAAATGAGGCCGAAAAATCACTGTTAATTTTTAGTCTATTGTTTAACGACTCCATATCAAATACTAAGTTATTTAGCGTCTATGAAATTGATGATAGCGAAGTGTTATTTGGCAAAATGAAGCCAAAATTCATTGTCAATTTTTATTGTTGTTTAACGACTCCATATCAAATACTACGTTATTTAACGTCGATGAAATTGATGATAGCGAAATTTTATATGGCAAAATGAGGCCGAAAATTCACTGTCAATTTTTAGCCTGTTGTTTAACGACTCCATATCAAATACTACGTTATTTAGAATTGATAAAATTGATGATAGCGAAATATTATTTGGCAAAATGAGGCCGAAAATTCACTGTCAAGTGTTAGTCTGTTGTTTAACGACTCCATATCAAATACTACATTATTTAACGTTGATGGAATTGACGGTAGCGAAATGTTTTTTTAGCAAAATGAGGCCGAAAATTCACTGTCAATTTTTAGTCTCATGTTTAAAAACTCCATATGAAATACTTCGCTATCATCAATTTATTTAACGTCGATGGAATTGATGATAGCGAAATATTATTCAGTAAACTGAGGCCGAAAATTCACTGTCAACTTTTAGTCTGTTGTTTAACGACTCCATATCAAATACTACGTTATTTAACGTCGATGAAATTGATAACAGCGAAAAGTTATTTGGCAAAATGAGGCCGAAAATTCATTGTCAAGTTTTAGTCTGTTGTTTAACGACACCATATCAAATACTAAGTTATTTAGCGTCTATGAAATTGATGATAGCAAAGTGTTATTTGGCAAAATTAAACCAAAATTCACTGTCAATTTTTATTCTGTTGTTTAACGACTCCATATCAAATACTAAGTTATTTAGCGTCGATGAAATTGATGATAGCGAAATATTTTTTGGATAAATTCGCCATGTGATTTCCTGACAATTTCCTGACAGTTGAGGAAAACCTAAAAAAAAGAACCCAACCAGGTAGGCCTGTCAAGCGGGTTCGAACCCACACCCGATCAAAGCTGCGTGTCAGCAGGCAAAGGTACCTACAGGCCAAGCTACACCGGTGGCTCCTAATAGTTATGCACACCATTTTGGCGGAACAATTAAACCTTCTCTGCTCTTAGTACAGATGATGACAGGTCTAGACGTTGTGATTTGTTGTCCGATTGTTCAATGTTGTCACGACAACAAGCACGTTTCATTCAGAATCCTGAACAACCCATTACCTTGCGTCTTGTGACACTTTTCTTCTCAGTTAATCAAAATAAACCTAAAATGTTCTTTCTTCCTTTTTTTCATTCAATCTACTTTACCTTCTCCCCGGTGCTATTGTTTATTATTTTTAAATGCATTCTCTTCTCGGTTCGGTTTCTTTGTGAGGTTAAACCCGACGAACGATAGATGCTGGGACGCCATCTTGCAATTACTGCCTATATGGAGTAGACAGAGAGAATCCTGATGGATGACATCATGAAGAATTCTGAGCCCCGGACTGACAGCTTACACTTTTCGCAAAGCGCAACAAATCAACTCTCCACTCATTAAATTCGACATCGCCTCGGTTATGCGCAATCAGGCTCCCGTGTTATTACGAATTGTACAGCGGTGGAGCATATATAATCCAGCAGTCTCCATGAATCATCATTAAACGCTGAGCATTATCATCCTTTGCATGAAATCCCCCGAGATTCGATAGCTACTTCCTCCGGAATCGTGAGGATGCAAGAAAAACAAAACAATAAACGAGTTCCTGTAAACCTTAAAAGCGCAGAATCCCTCCTTGCATAAGAAAACACAAGATTGATAATCTCCCTCTGTTAAAAATTATAAATTGACACGGGTGTCATAAATCACAGTCTTCCGCTTGGAGATCTCCAGTTTCTTCGGGCATATAATGCATCTCTATATACTGCTTGGGTGCGAAGTCCGGCCTCCAGATATGTGCAGAGGTATTCAGAAGAAAAACGACAAAGCACGGAAAAGAATATGACGACAGGATAGACGTAATTATGCTATTAGCTACGACTGTCGTTAAATAATTATCTTCAGCATTGTAAAGCATTCAGAGGAATGTAATCACAAAACAGACGAAGAGGAGAAAAATACAACATAAAGAAGGAGGCAGAAGAAAGAAGTGGAAGAATAGGAAAAAGAGAGGGAACAAGAGGAGGATGACAAAGAAGAAAAAATGGTAAAGAAGGAGAATAACAGGCAGAGCGAAAGGAAAAGAAAAGAGGAGCAACAAGAAAGAAGAAAAGAGGTAAAGAAAAAATAATGGTGGTAGAAAGAAAACAAAGGCGGGAAGAAAGACGAAAAAGGTGAGGAAGAAGAGAGAGAGGAAGGAGAGAAAAATGAAAAAACCAGGTAGAGATAAAAGAAGGGGAGGAACAGGGAAGGAAGAAGATAAAGTGGAAATGAAGAGAAGAAAGAGGGAAAGCAGAGGACAAAGAGGGAAGGAAGAGAAAGAGGAAAGGAAGAAGAAAAAGTGAAGGAAGAGGAGGGAAAAGGGGAAGAAAGAGAAGAAAGAGGAAAGGAAGAGAACAAAGAGGGAAGGAAGAGAAGAAAGAGGAAAAGTAGACAAAGTGGGAAGCAAGAGGGAAAGAGGAAAGGAAGAGAAGAAAGAGGATAAAGAGGAAATGGAGAGGAGAAAGAGGAAGAGGAGAAAGAGGAAAGGAAGAGAAGAAAGAGGATAAAGAGGAAATGGAGAGGAGAAAGAGGAAGAGGAGAAAGAGGAAAGGAAGAAGGAAAAGGGAAGGAAGAGGAGAAAAAGGGGAAGCGAGGAAATAGGAAAGGAAGAGAAGAAAGAGGATAAAGAGGAAATGGAGAGGAGAAAGAGGAAAGAAAGAAGGAAAAAGGGAAGGAAGAGGAGAAAAAGGGGAAGCGAGGAAATAGGAAAGGAAGAGAAGAAAGACGATAAAGAGAAAGTAAGAGGAGAAAGAGGAAAGGAAGAGAAGAAAGAGGATAAAGAGGAAACGGAGAGGAGAAAGAGGAAGAGGAGAAGGAAGAAAGGAAGAAGGAAAAAGGGAAGGAAGAGGAGAAAAGGGGAAGCGGGGAAATAGGAAAGTAAGAGAAGAAAGAGGAAAGGAAGAGGATAAAGAGGAAACGGAGAGGAGAAAGAGGAAGAGAAGAAAGAGGAAAGGAAAAAGGTAAGGAAGAGGAGAAAAAGGGGAAGCGGGAAAATAGGAAAGGAAGAGAAGAAAGAGGAAAGGAAGAAGGAAAAAGGGAAGGAAGAGGAGAAAGAGGAAGAGAAGAAAGAGGAAAGGAAGAAGGAAAAAGGGAAGGAAGAGGAGAGAAAGGGGAAGTGGGGGAAATAGGAAAGGAAGAGAAGAAAGAGGAAAGGAAGAGGAGAAAGAGGGATGGAAGAGGAAAAAGAGGAAAGCAAGAGGAGAAAAAGGAAAGGAAGAGAAGAAAGAGGAAAGGAAGAGAATAAAGAGGAAACGGAGAGGAGAAAGAGGAAGTGGAGAAAGAGGAAAGGAAGAAGAAAAAGGGAAGGAAGGGGAGAAAGAGGGAAGAGGAAAGGAAGTGGAGAAAGAGGAAAGGAAGAGGAGAAAAAGGAAAGGAAGTGGAGAAAGAGGAAAGGAAGAGAAGAAAAAGGAAAGGAAGTGGAGAAAGAGGAAAGGAAGAGGAGAAAAAGGAAAGGAAATGGAGAAAGAGGAGAAAGGGGAAGGAAGAGGAGAAAGAGGGAAGAAAGATTAGAAAGAGGAAAGGAAGAGTAAGAGGGAAGAAAGATAAGACAGGGAAGAAAGGGAATAAGAAAGAAAGAAGAAAATGACGGGTACAACAAGAAAAACACGAAAAGAAGAGAAAGATATAGGGTAGGAAAGAGAGAAGACATAGAAGAAGGGATGTGTTAACATTCACGGTGAATATTAAAAGCAGTAAGAATTATTTCTTGGTTCCATAAATGATGGCCGGTTTCATATGAACGGCCTAGTATTTGGCAGTTTAGCACAGCGGACGTACAGAGAAAATTAGGAAAGTATCATAAATTAAATCCTAATAAACTATTTGAAATTAATTATAACTTATAATTTCGCACAGGTCAAGATTTCGCTTTGTAAATAATCGGAATTGCGATGATGTTATGCCATTCATAGAACAATGTTTGATAAAAGTCGGATTTCACGTAATGCAGGTTATTAGTAGGGACACACAGACGCATCTGATACTTTTTTGGAATCGAACCGAGTTGATTATAATCTACATGATGTCTATAGCGTTCCACCTTCAGTCTTTATAATGCAATATTGATATCGAGAGTGAAAGAGAGAAAGAGGGGGGGGGGGAGAGTCAGGGAAGACAGAGCAAGGTATTGTCTTCAGAATTGAGAAGCAAATGCAACAGTATTGAGTAACGAAATCTGCCTTTTTCCTTACCTGGAAGCACACTACGTATATAACTGCAGGAACAAGAAACCCGGAGAGCTGATTTTAAATTCAATGTAAAAACAAGAGAAGATGGATTGATCATATTGAGAAAGTGAATGATGAAAGACTATCAGAGATGATAAATTATGAACATAAATGAAGAGGAGACGCAACTTGACGAAAGAAGCACGGATTATCTATATTCGGACAGACAGACAGACAGGTGATGTCATCGCCTGTCTAGTTCCGGACTATGGAAAAATTTTAGTTGGTCAGATTACTTTATAGAAAATATTCAACATTTACGTTTTGTTGTAAATATATTATTGTTATTATTTTCATCGTGTTTTATCTTTCACAAATCCCCATAAGAAAAATCCATGTGGGTAATGTCTGCAGATCTTGGAGACAAAGTGATAGATTTCAACTATTCACGCAGGGAATGTTTAAAATTTGTTTGAAACTATTACACGAGGCAAAATATCTAAAAAAAAAAATACTCGTAATTTAAGCCTAACTAAATTGAACAATTTGTCAGTTTCCTATATCACATATTGCAGATTGCTGAGTATCAGTATTTTCTTCAAAAACAGTTGGCAACCCTACCTACAAATGACCAACGAGCACAGAATACAATAGAGTAGACACTAGCATCTTAATACCATTGGACGCAGTGAAGCCGGTTTGATGGACCTGACGCCATCTTGTTGCTACCAAAACATTGCAAAATAGCTATTACGTTATAGAAGATCTTATGATAATAAGAATTCCATATGTCCCTAATTTCTTGTAGGACTCACACTTTCTTGTTTGTTTCGTAATACAGAATCGCTATGCACGTATTTTTAGCAAAAATTACGAAACTGTCATCGATAAATCACATATATACAGGTTATTTAAATTGGCAGCTCTTCAAATTGCAGTATGGTATTTAATAGATAATCTGGACGGTTAAACAAACAATAATGATAAAAAAGGAAAATAACAGTTTGACCTTATTTTGCTACTAGTCCAATAAAAATGCTACCCTATAATAATTACTTTTATAGGTTGATCCATTTGCTTCGATTTAATAATGAAACTTGCTTCTTAACGCAAGTTATCATTCTCTTCCTTTTGCCAGTATTTCGTATAGATGTCCCGATTTTGTTTAGAGAAAAAATGGAATGCTCTTAACCATATAATATTTGATAGGCTCTTCGTTTATACATACTAGGTTCAAAAAGTTCCCGGAATTTGCTAGCATCATAGAAACAACGTACCTTAAACACTATTCTACAGCATTCCCTTCAAAATAGTTGCCTTCCCCAACAACACACTTTTGCCAACGCGTGTAGAGTTCCTGGAAGCAGGCCTGGAAGCCATTTTGTGAAACCCGTCTTAGTGCTCTCGTCGCGTTTGCGATAACCTCTTCAGCATTGAATCTCCGTCCTTTCAGACGACTTTTCAGACGGGGAAACAGAAAGTAATCAGGTGGTGAGAGATCAGGAGAGTATGGTGGATGATCCAAAGCAGTTATGTTGTGCCTGGCAAGAAAATTCTTTACAATAATTGCGCGATGAGCAGGTGCATTGTCATGCATAAGGAACCAGTTGTTTTCTACCCACTTTTCTGGACGTTTCCTTCTCACTGCGTCCCAGAGGCGACGGAGGGTTTCTACGTACAATTCTTTCGTTACAGTACGACCTTCTGGAATGAACTCATGGTGCATGAGACCCTGAGAGTCGAAGAAAACTTCCAACATAACTTTGCTTTAAGTGTGCTTAAATGCGACAGGCTCATGCCAGTAGATTTACTGGCATGTAAAAGAACTCCTGCGGGACAAAATTCCGGCACTTCCTGCGATGCTGATATAACCTCTGCAGTTGCGAGCGTCGTTAAATAAAACATAACATTTAAAATAACTTTGCCTTTGGAAGTGTCCCTAGGAAATTTTTGCTTCCGAGGAGATGTTTTCGATTTCCACTCAGATGACTGTCGTTTAGGGACTGGGTCGTACAAGTAGCACCAGTTTCATTTTGTTTAAGAAATCACCATTTTCATCAGCCATACTGATCATGTCCCCAGCAAAACACAGAACTTGATGTTTGTACTTTGCTCTGTGGACATAATTACAAAATGCGACGAACAAACGAAACACTATGATAAACAATTGCCTACAACTCAAAACCAATAATTGCCATTATCAACAAACTTTAAGGAAATGACATCATGAATGTTACCAACAAAACAAATGTATAATATCCCTTGTTATATATTTATACGAAAAATGGTAGTAAAATTCCGGGAACTTTTTGAACCTAGTAGTAGTATATAATTAGATTATAACGGCGAACAAAAGTGAAGTTTTATTACCAAGTGGGTCAAGTCAGTTCACGACCGAGTTAATGAAGCTACTAAGTCTGTAAAGCATAAGTCTGATTTCGTGATTATAAAAATTAATTACAATAATATCAATACACTAATCCTTTCTCTTAATCAAACAAATACGTGAGCAATACGAATCTAACCGACTAACTTAGGCTAAATCATTCATTACCGTATCTAGCCTACCGGTAATAAGTACATTTCACACATGCATATTTACCCGTGAAAAGTTATTCCAGGAATTTTTTTTGGAAACCTGTTTGTGCAGCCATACGCAGAACATCTAGGCATATTGAAATTAGTTAATTTATTAATTAAAACAACGATGCAACATCACAATCAACTGCCCATGTGCTAACCGGGAGCGCAGTGTTTTGGTAGCATCATAATGGCGACTGTCCACAAAAGCGGCTTCACCTCCAAGCTGTTTATATCTACTCTATGCATTCTGTGCTCGTTGCAAATGACTTTTAGAGAACCCGCAGGTTCATTGCCGCCCTCACATAAGCCCGCCATCGGTCTCTATCCTGAGCATGATTAATCAAGTTCCTACCATCATATCCCACCTCTCACAAATACATTTTAATATTATGCTCCCATCTACGTCCTAGTTTCACAACCATACAGAACAACTGGTAATGTAATTGTTTTATAAATTTTAACTTTTCTCTTTTTCAAGAGCAGACTGGATGACGAAAGCTTCTCAACCTAATAATAACAAGCGTTTCCCATATTTATCCTGTATTTAATTTTCTCAAGTGTCATCTATATTTGAACCGTTGAGAGCAGAAGTGGTGTAAGTCAAAAATGAGTAAAGAGGGTTAAAGTAAACATTGCGTAAAGTACAACGTAAAGTAGCAATTAATATTAAATTTATTTAAACTATTAGCAGTCAGTGGATAGCACGAAGGACATATTAATTGCTACTTTGCGCTGTATTTTACGGAATTTTTACTTGAAACTTCATTATCCAAGTTTGACTTACACCACTTCTGTTCTGAAAGGCTTTGTTAGTGTTGCTCCAAGATATTTGAATTTTTTTATGTACTCAAAGAATAAATTTCCAATGGTAGTAGTTGGTACTTGGTACTTGGTACTTGGTAGTTAGTAGTTAGCAGTTAGTAGTAGTCATTTACTTAAAGACACTCGTCGTCAGAAGTTATATATATATATATATATATATATATATATATATATATATATATATAGTTTGAAGTGGTAATGGAAATTACGGGAAAACAGCTGAACGGATTTTAATGAATGACCCGTCATTTTGAAGCTTGGCATCCAAGGATTTAAAAAAAAATAGTAACTTTCAGTGAAGCGTTAGTTTTCCTATATAATTTTCCTATTTTCCAAAATCCATCTTTCGTCAATATTGAGAACTAATTGCATTTCAGAATAAAACAAAATACACACTAAAATAAACACTAGGATATTACACGAAGGCCGTGACCTGCAGGTTTGCTGACATATTTAGAGCTTAAATTCGATTGGTTATTAACAACTTCAAGACTTACTAAAAATAATTTACAGGTCTGATTCTGCGGTGTGTAATTTTCTGAGTACAGCTGTGTAATGGAAATTAAAATCTACAAAACTTGAGGTGGTTAGATGACATTATTATCATTAGGAATTAAATATTACTATAGTTAATGCCATGATGTGACCATTTTTCCTTAATAATACATATTAATGCTATATTGATGAAATGGAAGTGAAACATTTTGGGGTTATAAAAGTGGATGTAGAGAATATCTAACATTAGATCTTCATTTCTATAATTTCCTAAGTGGCGGCTGCAACTACAAAACTTACGTAAGATAATAATATTATTATTAAAATTCAAATATTTTTATAGTTATTAATCAAGAGGGTTTGAGTCTTTTTCATATACTTAATGGCGGTGTAGTGTAGATATTTATATGCGTCATTCTCTTCAATATTGGCTCGAGAGAGCGCAAAAATTACAGTTCCTAAGGAAAGACCAAAAGGTATTACTTACTGATAAAATAAGAGGCCTACAAAATTTTGTAGTCTCCCGATCATTTCAGCAAGATCTCTTAGCAGGATAAAATGATTTTACCCCCTACATTTCAAGCTCTACATGCAGCAGCTAAACCAAAGCTATGTCTATTGTTCGAAAGTGAAGCAAACCTGGCATGTTTTTTTTTTTTTTTTTTTTTTTTTTTTTTTTTTTTTTTTTTTTTTTTTCGCCTACAATCCACAATGACCTGAAATAGCTATTGCTTTACTCCCACATGAAAAACCCACTGATCGTCCTGACATTGTTACTTGCGTTTTCGCGTTGAAACTCAAAAACTGAAGGTTCAAGGAAAAGTATTTGGCATAAAAAGAAACATTCAGAGGGAGTATGTTTCATTATTATGGAAGCAAATAACTGGTATTCTTCGTTGAAAATAAATATGCAACATTTTTATTTGAACGTCTAATGAACTTACAGTATGCAGCATTTGTTACACAAGCCACTAGTTTAGATTAGAATTTCAACTTGGCGAGAAATGGCCTGTAAATTTTGCTCGGATCCTTTATTAAGGACAAGTTTATTTTACGTACCGTCAATCTATTACTCGGCCCTCCCATGCTTTAATTCCTTCCAGAAGAAAGTTACAGTATGCTCAGGTTTTCATTGCCCTTTACGATCCAACACCTTCAATCAGGATGACCATAAAGTGATATAGAATTATGGAGCAAGCGTGACGAGGTAAACCTAGGAACTGGAAGGAAGCTACTGCATCTCACAATACCATACAGTACTCGCAAGCAGGTTCTTCTAGTAGCATACCAACTAAACTACAGCGAAGTCCCTTATCTTTAAACATCGGATCAAGATTGGCCGTGAGCTGGTAGCAGCATCCAGTGCTGACGATACGGACTACGTGGGCTCCTACTCCACACCCACCCCTGCGTTTCTCAACCCCAACCCTTATCCAAGGCGTTGGTCCTCTGCCAAATGACTTTCTAGGGCATTCGGCCTCCCTTCGTGTTATTTTTTTACCCTACTTCTGCTCTGCCATGTTGTTTTTTTTTTGTACTGTACCTCCGCCGAGAAAGATATCGACCAGCGTGTGTGTGCATGTCGGTGTGTGTGTGTATTTTTTAAAGAGGATCAAAATAATCTTCATATTGAGAGAAGGGAAACTAGACGTTTGAGTCTTAAGGATTGAATGATGGTAACTAAAACGAGACCAGACCTTTTATTTTACCCGATTTCTAAAAGGAACCGATGCTCATTCCCCAGCACACAATGACAGATTTTTAATAAATAAAGCGGTTGGACTTTTTATCTTTAGGATTTCCAGTTACTAATAGTTTACGTCAAGGATCTTGTATTTCCCAACATTATTCAAAATTTATATTCAAAGAACTATGGAAACATGGAAAACAAAATGCAGTAGTGTGGGTTTAATGGTAGAGGTACAGGGACATAATTTTATTTTTACTTCAATTCTTATTGTACCTGAGTTTTTGAATGTACTTCACTCCTACCCCCTCTACTAGTAAACTTCCAACAGTCCTCCACACAGAACCAAGACCGCGTATGCAGTACTGAGTTAGTGAGTATAGTACGTTCCAGAAATATGTTCGCGTTTTCCAGTGACGAAAGAGCTTTCAAAATTGAATCATATTTTCGCACAGGTACTGTCGTCCATTTTCCTACGTCGCATCCCGGTTTCTCCCACCTGCTTCTGTTCGCCCCTCTGTAAAGTCTAGTAGCTGGGATGTCTTAGCTCTTTTCTGAAAACATTAATTTCTGTTAGGAATTGACGTTTACGTAATATTATACAACTGTTTAAAATAACTTAATTAAAAGGGCCTCGTTAAGTAATTAACTGTCACGTTATTTCCCCCCCCCCTTTCTACGACCCTGCGACAAAACCACTTGAAAGGACAGTAGATAGCATTTCTGAGTAATTTTATCTTTTCGGATCGGGCAGAAGTGAAGATTAAGTTTACAGTACGTAAGGTACTCTTTTATAGAGTAGGTATAGAATTAATTCAACATGAGTTACTCGTACGAAGGACGAAACTGGTAATTGGAATTAGGTACAATAGTCTACAGTGCGATAATATGCACAACAAACTGAAGCCTGTATCGAAATGAAAGGCCACCATTTTCAAAAATGTGTTTAAATATCCATATTATGATTATTTTTTAATTTAACTTCATTCTCTATACTGTACTCTAATGCGCTGTAACAGTATAATATACACTGCATAATGAATACGTCCGAATGGGTAGCTCAATTCGTGAGTAAAAACACTAAGTGTTAATACTGTACTGTATTTTGATTAAACAAAAACCTAATGAAAATTATCAAACCCAAAATTGCGATATTTCCTAGTTTACGTAAATGGATGAACTACTTTTCTTCCCTCCTATACCTAGTAAAGTGATTTGTATTTTACACCATATCATCGAACTCCAGTCTTGGATGATGGGGCAAGCGGTGTTTCCGGTTCTAGACCTTTAATCCAAAGATATAGCCAGGTTAATATTGAAAATATTAGTAAAAATAAATTGATGTCCCTGTAGCAACAAATAGTAAAAATAAAAACATTAGAGATTTATATAAGGGCATAAAGGAATTTAAGAGAGGATATCAGGCAAGGGTAAACGTGATCAAGGTGACTTGCTTGCATACCCTTATTCCATTCTGAGCAGATGGAAAAATTATTTTGGGCAACTACTAAATGTACGTACACCAAATAGAAATGACCAGGACGAAATTCAAATACAAACTGCTGAGCCATTTATATCCGAACCCACACTTTCTGAAGTCGAAATTTCGATAGAAAAGCTGTAAAAAGTACAAGTCTCCAGGTATCGATCAAAGTCTAGCAGAATTAATACAGGAGTGTGAAAGAGCATTATCTAACGAAATTTATAAGCTTGTACTTGTTCTTCGAGAAAAGAAACTGTACCAGAACAATGGAAGGAATCCATAATTGTGCCCATTTTTAAGAAGGGGGAAGAGACTAACTGTAGTAACTTTCGAGGAATATCGCTTTTGTTGACATCGTACAAAATGTTGTCCAATATTCTTTAGAGAAAATTAACTCTATATTATGTAGATGACATTATTTGGAATCATCAGTGTGGTTTTAGGCGTAATAAATCGACTTTTGATCAAATTTTTTGTACCCGACAGATATTGGAGAAAAAATGGGAGTATAAGGGTACAGTACATCAGTTATTCATACGTTTAAAAAAGCATATGACTCGGTTAAGAGAAAAGCTTTATATAATATTCTTATTGAATTTAGTATTCCCAAAAAGCTAGTTCGATTAATTAAAATGTGTCTCAGTGAAACTTACAGCGGAGTCCGTATAGGCCAGTTTCTATTAGATGGTTTTCCAATTCACTGCGGGCTAAAGCAGGGAGATGCGCTATCACCTTTACTTTTTAACTTTGCTCTATAATATGCCATTAGGAAATTCCAGGAAAACAGAGAGGATCTGGAATTAAACGGGTTGCAGCCCAAGCCACTAAATCATGCAAGGTAAAGATACAAAAGACACACTCAGAGACCAAAGAATGGATATAAATATTCATTTCTCTGAAAGAAATTGAACCAAGAAGCATTCTAC
The DNA here is from genome assembly GCF_040183065.1 of Periplaneta americana. Taxonomy (NCBI): domain Eukaryota; kingdom Metazoa; phylum Arthropoda; class Insecta; order Blattodea; family Blattidae; genus Periplaneta; species Periplaneta americana. The sequence goes on along the minus strand of NC_091131.1, from coordinate 33,147,884 downwards.
TTCGTGCACAGAAGAGTAGCAAAAATGTGTGTATAATTTTATATTGATTATGTATACTAATATTAACCACAACTAAAATTCATTCATTTATTCATTTTATTCCATAGATCTTACATGAGCAATGAAGCTTTAAGATGTGGAACAAGTCAAAATTTTACTATATTACTATTACAATTTTTACTAATTTTTACAGTTTTACAATTTAGTAATCTTCCATAATTTTTACAATTTTGTGCAAATTTTTACAATATTTTGGCGAGATGTAGTGAGATGAGGTGAGGTCCGAGGATTCGCCAAAAGATTACCAGGCATTTGCCTTTTGGTTGGGGAGAACCTCGGAAAAACCCAACCAGGTAATCAAATCAAAGAGGTTGATGCCGAGGACTCGCCATAGACCATCCGGCTTCAGTCCCACGGCTGGGAAAACCTCGGAAGAAACCATTCAATGAGACCAAAGGGGGATCCAACCCAAGCCCGAACGCAGCTCCGGATCAGCAGCCCAGCGAGTCTGCCGACTGAGCTACATCGATGGCTCTACTAAAAATATACAATACATAGCCAATCAGATTATTAAATTTACAAACGCAAGCGATCATCCATCAGTTGAGGTATATGTATAATACAAAACAAGTAAGTTAATTAAATTTAAGGCATAAACAATTCAATCAGTTGTGATATACAGAAATTGATAATACATATCATGCAAACTACTTCAAATTACAAACACAAACAATTTATGAATAGAGCTATACAGATTACTATTCAATTTAAAACATATAAAATTCATCGGCCAAAACTATACAAACATGTACAATACAAAGTAAGCAGATTAATTTAATTTATAACCATACATTCATTAAGCTATACAAATTTGTGCAATTAATATCAAGTAGATTAATTCAATTTATAATCATACACAATTCATTAGTTGAGCTATACAGACTACTATTCAATTTAAAGCATATAAAATTCATCGGCCAAAACTATACAAACATACACAATACAAAGTAAGCAGATTAATTCAATTTACAAGCATACTTTCATTAAGCTATACAAATTTGTGCAATTAATATCAAGTAGATTAATTCAATTTATAATCATAAACAATTCATCAGTTGAGCTATACAGACTACTATTCAATTTAAAGCGTATAAAATTCATCGGCCAAAACTATACAAACATATACAATACAAAGTAAGCAGATTAATTCAATTTACAAGCATAATTTCATTAAGCTATATAAATTTTGGCAATTAATATCAAGTAGATTAGTTCTATAATCATAAACAATTCATCAGTTGAGCTATACAGATTACTATACAATTTACAGCATATACAAAATTCATCAATTGAGCTATACATATTTCTGTACGTTGCTATGGCTACGAGCTTTAAAATACTTCAACATTTCCCGATAGTATTAGAGGCAGCTTCACCCATTATACCGGTCGGAAAAATCCTCAAAGATGGATATCTGCATATAACTAATTCAGTACTACCAACTCTCCCACGACGAATCGTTTAATTTTCGAATCGATCCAAAATAATTTTTTGTGAGTCTGTCAGTTGGTGCATTATTACATCCAGACAGACGGACCGGGAGGAGGGATGACATATCTTGACGGCTTGATGTATGTCCTTCAAGAGGAAAGAATTACTGTCAGCCATCAGATGGGAAGGCTGTCGACAGGCCGGCCTGAACCACGATCGCGTCGTCTTGGGTTGCCGGGCAAAAACAAAAGAAAGCCGTTGTTAAGGACTACGACCACAGCCATTCACACAAACGATTTGCTCCTTCGAAGCGATCCATCATCGAAAAGTGGACTCAATTCATGCGCGTATCATCAACTTTTTGCAACAATATGCACCTGAAACTATTTTATACTGAACACAAACGAACATTGTTTCAAATTTCAAATTTATTTATATTGTGTAAATACAAAATTTACATTTTTTAAACGCGAGGAAATTAAACAAAGAATAAATATAGGAAATTCTTGCTAGTATCTGAGTTCATATTTGAAAAATTCCAGTAAGGCGAGTAAGAATTAAAAAAGAATGGTATTCAATCATATGACTTATTTTAATGTAAATTATACAATTATAAATTTACATTATATATATTTTTTAAATTTTAACGTTTTCGCCATTCAGTATGGCATCTTCAGACATTGATTATAATTAGAGATATCTTGAGAAAAATACATTGAATTAAAATTGTAATGAAGATTTTAAATACTATCAAAGTATAGATTGTTGACGTCAATATTAAAAAACATTTAAAAACAGTGAAACACTTAAGTGTATCAATTAAAATCATAATTTTAAATATTCATATTTAATCGTAATTAAGTTAAGTAATCACATCATATTACGCTAAAATAAATGCACTTGAATGCTGTAAATCAAATGCGTATATCACTTGTATTTTTCACAAGATATCTCAAATTATCAATGTCTGAAGATGCCATACTGAATGGCGAAAACGTTAATAATCTAAAAAAATTAATATCTATAATGTACATTTTTAATTATATAATTTACATTAAAATAAGTCATATGATTGAATACCATTCTTTTTTAATTTCATATTATTCGGTTGAGAAGCTTTTGTCATCCAGTCTGCTTAAAAAAAGCTAAAAGTTAGAATTTATAAAACAGTTATATTACCGGCTGTTCTATATGGTTGTGAAACTTAGACTCTTACTTTGAGAGAGGAACAGAGGTTAAGGGTGTTTAAGAATAAGGTTCTCAGGAAAATATTTGGGACTAAGAGGGATGAAGTTACAAGTGAATGGAGAAAGTTACACAACTCAGAACTGCACGCATTGTATTCTTCACCTGACATAATTAGGAACATTAAATCCAGATGTTTGAGATGGGCAGGGCATGTAGCACGTATGAGCGAATCCAGAAATGCATGTAGAGTGTTAGTTGGGGGGCCGGAGGAAAAAATACCTTTGGGGAGGCAGAGACATACATGGGAGAATAATATTGAAATGAATTTGAGGGAGGTGGGATATGATGATAGAGAATGGATTAATGTTGCTCAGGATAGGGACCGATGGTGGGCTTATGTGAGAGCGGCAATGAACCTCCGGGTTCTGTAAAAGCCATTTGTGAGTAATATAAAAATTCAAATAAATAAAAAACAATACAAAGTGGAATAAAATCATAATACATAAGCATAGAAAAGAGAATATAATAATGTTTAATAAATTTTTAGACCGAAAGAGCATTGCTCGTGTTCGGTAATAGTTCAGAAATATTTTCAATGAAAATCAATGAAATCTGTAAAGCAGATTTGAATAATTTCAAGGGAAAAATTGTTCAATTTCAATGAATACCAATATAGAAATAATCTAGAAACTATTTTAAACAAGCACATCAATCAAGTGGAACAATTCATGAAAAAAAAACGAAATAAATAAGAAATATAGGCCTTATTTATTTATTTACTAATTTATTTGTTTCTTTATTAGTTTGTCTATTTATTGACTTGTTTATTAATGTATTATTTATTTATTTATGTATTTATTTATTTGTTTGTTGATTTATTGATTTATTTATTTGTTTATTTTATTTGTTTCTTGATTTATTTATTTATTTATTTATTTATTTATTTATTTATTTATTTATTTATTTATTTATTTATTTATTTATTTATTTATTTTTAATTCATTCATTCATTCATTAAATAGTTTATTAATAAATTATTTATTTATTTATTTACTCATTTATTTGTTTGTTTGTTTATTTATTTGTTTGTTTGTTGATTTATTGATTCGTTTATTTACTTGTTTATTTAAGTATGTATTTTTTGTTGATTTATTGATTTATTAATTTATTTGTTGATTTGTTTATTTGTTTGTTTGTTGATTTATTTATTTATTTATTTTAATTCATTCATTCATTAAATAGTTTATTAATTTATTTATTTATTTACTTATTTATTTGTTTGTTTGTTCATTTATTTGTTTGCTTGTTCATTTATTGATTCGTTTATTTACTTGTTTATTTATGTATGTATTTTTTGTTGATTTATTGATTTATTAATTTATTTGTTGATTTGTTGATTTATTTGTTTGTTGATTGATTGATTTATTTATTTGTTGATTTATTGGTTTGTTATTTGTTTTGTTGATTTATTTATTTATTTATTTATTTACTTATTTATTTATTTATTTTTATTTATGTATTTATTTGTTTGTTTATTTTTCATTTATGATTTATTTATTTGTGAATTTATTTATTTTTTTATTTATTTGTTTGTTTTTTTATTGATTGATTTGTTTATTTGTTAGTTTATTTATTTATTTATTTAATATAATAACCTACTCAAAAAATCAAGATCATGGCCCGACTCTAGAGAAGATCCACATAAATTGATCCCGATTTGAGGCTTTATCGTTTGTTTTTGTTTTTATTTTTCTTTTACTCCTGTCACAGTAATTCTTCCTGTAAATAATTTAATTGCTCCAAAAATGAAACATCTTACGCATTACGCAATTTCAAACATACCACTATCATCATAGTCATCGCTATTTTGTGTAGTAAGCTGGAATGCTGAATCTTCACATTTCCAAGCTAGAGCGTTTAAACCACTGTCACATGCGCCACTCTCGCAGTCACCAAGCTAGGCCATTACTACTCGGTGTATGAGAGGACGAGTGGATCGAAAAGGACGTTAGTATCGCCAAACTGGAAACGTTCCGAAAATTCCCCACACATTCCCTAATTTTAAATCTATAACTAAACCCCCCTCCTCCTCTGAAACTTCCCTCCCTTCGAGCACAAGTTAACGTTTTTCGCAAAGGATTCTGGGACCGCCGATATAATCACGTGACCAGGCTCACACACAGTTTCCGTGGAATACAAAGTGCACAGCCTGAACAGTATCGGACTGGTCTTTCTATCTCCTTGAAGCTGCGAAGAAAGCGTCTTATGAATTAGACATTTATTGTATTAATTTATTTCCCTGCATTTCATTTAATTTACTTTTATTTACTTGTTCTTATTTTGTGCAATAAATTTATCTCTAATTTATTTTTTTCGTTTATATGAATAACGAGAAGATTAACTCCATATCTAGATTAAATTACTGGGGATCATCAGTGTGATTTTAGGCGTAATAGATCGACTATTGATCAGATTTTTTTTTTTGTATTTTAAAATGATTTCATTTAATTCAATAATTTTATTTGTACTTAATTTAATTTAACTTAATTTATGTTAATTTTGGTTTAATTCATTTTTAATTTATTTTGCTTTAACTTATTCTAACTTATATGAATTTATTAAAATTAAATTAAATTTATTTTAATATTTTATCTTATATTAAACTATTTTAAATTATTTTAATTCAATTTATTTTATTTTAATTCATTTATTTCAATTTATTTTCAATTATTTTAATTCAATTTCGTATATTCTAATTTAATTTATATTTTATTTAAATTTACTTTATACTATTTAAATTTTTTAATTTTTTTTATTCTTTTTTTTTATTTTTTCTTCTTGAATTTTTTAATTTTTTTTTTAATTTTCTGAGATCTTTTATTATTTAATTTATTTCAATTTAATGAAATTCATTCATATTAATTCAATTTACTTTAATTTATTTTACTTTATTTTATTTTACTTCAATTTAATTTAATTCATTTTAATTATTTTAATTTAAAATAATTTAGTATATTTTAGTTCAATTTATTGTTTAATTTATTTCAGTTTAAATTAGATTAATTTAATTTAATTTTAATTCGTTTTCTTTTCATTTAATTTAATTTATATTAAATTAATTAGATCTAATTAATTTATTTTAATATATTTTATATTAATTTATTTTGTTATTAATTTAATTTATTTATATTTATTTATATTCATTTTTATTTGTTTTATTTTAATTTAATTTATTTTAATTTAATTTAATCTATTTTATTTTACTTTAATATATTTTACTGTATTGTAATTAAATTTATTTTGATTTTATTAATTTTTTATTTTATTTTAATTTATTTTATTCTATTTTAATTATTATAATTTCATATCAACTTTATTTATTTTATTTAAATACATTTATTTTAACATTATTTCCGTTCTCGTTCTCGTTCTCGTTTCAGTTCCCGGTTTATTGTGAACCAGCCTTTAGTCTTCACTTATTAAATTACCGATTTCTTTACTTGATTTCTCTATATTCAATCAGTTTAGTACATATTTATTTCTTATATTAAGAATTCTTTACTTGTTCTTGAACGGCAGTAGGCGTCAGCACAGAGACAGGTGTGTGGTCAAGCAGCGTCAATCAGTGCTGGTCAGTCCGCCACTGCCCCTTCCAGCAGGTGGCCGTGCGGATCATAACTGACAATTCCTGAATTATAAAAGTACGTCGGGCTGATAGTACGTATCCATCCCAAATTAACTGTCTTCCACGAGGGATAAAAACACGGGGTAAATTGGAGAATTACACTGGGCCAAAGAAGGAGACGTACAAAAACAAACCCTCTTAGAATTGTTAAACTGACACATTCAATTGTGGGGCAGGTGGGAGAGAATGGTGCCATAAAGAGGCCAGAATGTCTGCTGAACAGGATAAGCCGAGCTCTAGTGCAAGGAATTTCACCGCCACTCATAAAGTGTCCATGGAAAACGAATTACAAGGAAACAAGTGACGCCACATCGTATTTCATGCAGGGCTGTACAACACCGTAATCACTCTGATTGCCTTTGGCATTAACTTCCCGCGCCGAAGAACCTAGTTCGAGTGACAACAAGCATTATAGTAAGTTGAAATTCAAATTCAAATTCAAATTTAAATTCAAATTTACTCACAATTTACATTTTAAATGAATACATACGAATAGATACCCGAAATGAGCATATGCTCGTGCTCGGGTACAGAAATGTTTGACATAGTTACTTACTTACGTCTTTTAAGGAACCCGCAGATTCACTGTCGCCCTCACATAAGCCCGCCATTGGTCCCTATCCTGTGCAAGATTAATCCAGTCTCCATCATCATATCCCACCTCCCTCAATAGTAATATGCGTTACAAGAGCGGTATGTTGAAGTTTTCATGTTCGAGGAAAAGATTGAAAAAGCGAAACGTAGTTGAGCTTTTTTAATTTCCGAGAACATGAAAATAAACATACCGCTCGTGTATCGTACATTATTTTGTGCGAAGATCGTTTATTACATACCTGAAAGAGGAATTTCTAATTAGTTGCAATGAAATCTCCATCTTGGTTTCTGTTCAATGACGGCAACTTTGGAAAATAAATATATCTATCTTCAACATTGTTGCTATAAAATGTTTTCTGTGTTTACTATACTGCAGCAGGCCGTGATATACGTCTGTCTTTTTTTTTTCCCCCACTCTATGTTGAGTCTGGAATCTTGTTGATTTTTTCACGGCTTCCTTAATGTTACTTGCATTACAAATGCAGTAACTTTTGTGGTGTTGTAGAGTTTACTTAATTTTTGCAAATATTTAAAAACAATAATTAACAGTGCAATTTAGGTGAAATTGCAGTGGTAAGTTTCCAATTTATGATTATTACTATATTGAACGTCTTTAAAAATAATATGTTAAAAGCCTAAAGCAGTAAAATGAATATGACGCTTAAGCGGTAAGAATAGGGAAATTGTTATGTGTGTTACGTTGGGAATACTGAATGTGGTATTTCACACTTACCGCGTATTGGTTGTGTGCGGAAAGCAAGCAAATACGCACGATCTCGCACAAAACCATTTTAATATGATCCTCCCATCTACGTCTCGGCCTCTCCAAAAATCTTTCTCCCTCCGCATTCCCAACTATCACTTTATATGCGTTTATGGATTCGCCCATACGTGCTACATGCCCTGTCCATCTCAAACGTCTGTATTTAGTGTTTGACATAGGCCTACATGAACTTTATTTTTTTCCTTAGTATTTTGTGGAATATCTGAATATTGACAGGACGTGGACTTCCTGCAATTCACAAGTAACAATCATTTTATTCCTTTAAACCAGTTTTTAATTGAATGAGACGGAGGTGACAATTCTTTATCTCATAAATACCTTTAAATGTTTATTTGAGTCAAGAAATTGAAAAAGTACACAAACAAAAATTCAGTAGCAGTAGTAGGCCTAGTAGTAGCAGTAGTAGCAGTCGGAGTAGCAGCAATAGTGGTGGCAGTGGCACTGGAAGTAGTAATAGTAATACTAGTACCAGAAATAGTAGTAGTAGTAGTAGCAGTAGTAGCCTATGCGCAGCAATAGATGTAGTAGTAGCAATAATATTATTAGTAGCAGTATGTATGTGTATGTATGTATTTATTCACACTGCAAATGGGTATATACCCGGTGACAGTGGTAACTAATTACACTCAATAGTGACAATTAATAATAAACACAATTAATAATAATACTAATAATAATAATTAATACTAATAATAATTAATAATAGATAACAGGGAGCATCCTAAATTAAATGAAGCACGATCACTTAAAATAACATTTAAAGTAAATGTAATTTGTATCTTAACCCTATGTTCGAACTGAAACCCACGAATATGATATGTTCATACCTGCACAAGTACCTTTCAGCACTACACTCATTTCGCTGTCAACTCACTCACTGCACTGGAACTACGACACATTTCACTGACTCTATCCTGATTTCACTAACACTTCAAAAACATTTCCTTGTTCAAATACTTTGCACTGCCAATATAAACTATAAAGCTTCCCTGACAGAAACACACTTCACTTACACAACACACTTCTTCTCTGATATAACACTTCAATAACAACATATCAATTATACCGTTTAAATAGTGTGTATAATATACTACCGTCTATTAGTAAAGTCCTTAAGCCTATTTTTAAATACATTTTTGGTTATTGGTAAAGCCTTTAGTAAGTCTGCAGTGGTAGTGGTAGTGGTAGTGGTGGTGTTGGTGGTGGTGGTGTTGGTGGAGGTAGTGGTGGTCGTGGTGGTCGTCGTGGTGGTGGTGTTGGAAGTGGTAGTGGTGGTTGTCGTGGTCGTGGTGGTGGTCGTGGTGGTGGTGGTCGTGGTGGTGGTGGTCGTGGTGATGGTGGTCGTGGTCGTGGTCGTGATGGTGGTGGTGGTTGTGGTGGTGGTGGTGGTTGTGGTGGTGGTCGTGGTCGTGATGGTGGTCGTGGTGGTGGTGGTGGTGGTCGTGGTGGTAGTGGTGGTAGTGGTGGTGGTCGTGGTCGTGGTGGTGGTGGTCGTGGTCGTGGTTGTGGTGGTGGTGGTCGTGGTCGTGGTGGTGGTGGTGGTCGTGGTCGTGGTTGTGGTGGTGGTCGTGGTCGTGGTGTTGGTGGTGGTTGTGGTGGTGGTTGTGGTGGTGGTCGTCGTGGTCGTGGTGGTGGTGGTGGTTGTGGTGGTGATCGTGGTGGTGGTGGTTGTGGTGGTGGTCGTGGTGGTGGTGGTGGTTGTGGTGGTGGTGGTCGTGGTCGTGGTGGTGGTTGTGGTCGTGGTCTCGGTGGTGGTAGTTGTGGTGGTTGTGGTGGTGGTCGTGGTCGTGTTGGTGGTCGTGGTCGTGGTGGTGATGGTTGTGGTCGTGGTCTCGGTGGTGGTAGTTGTGGTGGTTGTGGTGTGGTGGTCGTGGTGGTGGTGGTTGTGGTGGTGGTGGTTGTGGTGGTGGTGGTAGTAGTAGTAATAGTAGTAGTAGTAGTATTGAACATTACATTTAGAAGTCTCTAGAAGTGATTTCTCCTCCATTTGATAATATTAATAGAACCACCACCACCGACACCAAGAGTGGAACCGATTTAGCTCCATCGATAGAGCGACAGACTGATTGAATGATCCTGGATTTAACGCCAGACAGAAGCGAGACTTGTTATGTCGTCAGGAATTCCAGAATGGTCACACTATCTGGTCAGCTTCTTGTACAATATAGATGAATCATTTTCGGTAATAAAAAGGAGGCAGGAACGTGGTGCTGACCGCCAAGGCCAAGAGAAAGCTTGAGAACTCTATCCCTCCAACCTCTTGCACTTTTCAATGGCGTATACGCAACTTTACCCTTACCACTGCCGGTACTGCACTTGAAATAACTCCTTCTGTCAAAACGGCTCGGATCTATTACATACAGAACGAGAAAATATGTACGTGTTCTTCTAACAGAAGAGAACCTTAAGAATTTCTGACCTCAAGAACTTGGTTTCTGTGGCCTCTGTCGTTCATTTATCGTACAAAGGATAAAATGACCCTTTTGCGGCTTTTACAGCATAAATAATGGAAATAGAAACCAACAGTTAGCATCCAAGTGCTTAACTGTATAACGTCTTAAAGTAATGGCTTATAAGATCCTTCCTTGAACAACGTCGAGATATAAAAAGAGGCATCACAAGAAGTGTGTGCATCTGTTCTACTGTGCTCTACTTTCGGGATTTTTTGTGGCGATAAGTTGGCCGGGCAATCTGTTTTAATTTGTGAGGAGGTGCTTACAAGCAGAGGGTGGATAGGGTCGATGACTCCTTCGGGAAGCGCCACCTGCGAGTTATCAACCAGAAAGCGATAGTTGAACCTCGTTACAGAGCAGCAATTGGGTGTCACCATAGCGCCATTCAATTCTTAGAAGAAGACTATTCTCAAATGATATCAAAAACTTTTGTGCGAGATCGTGCGTATTTGCTTGGTTTCCGCACAGAACCAATACGCGGTAAGTGCGAAATACCACATTCAGTATTCCCAACGTAACACACATAACAATTTCCCTCTTCTTACCGCTTAAGCGCGACATTCATTTTACTGCTTTAGGCTTTTAACATATTATTTTTAGAGACGTTTAACATAGTAATAATTATAAATTGGAAACTTACCACTGCAATTTCACCTAAATTGCACTGTTAATTATTGTTTTTAAATATTTGCAAAAATTTAGTAAAGTCTACTACTCAACGAAAGCTATTGTATTCCTGATACAAGTAACATTAAGGAAGCCGTGAAAAAATCAACAAGACTCCAGATGCCGATGTTATTACTGCAATATGTTATATAAATAATATTGTTAAAATATTAAAATGAAAAAATAAATCTTTACATAACCTTACCGTTTGTTTTAAGTTCGCATTTATAGACTGGGGGAAAAAAAAGACAGACGTATATCACGGCCTGCTGGAGTATAGATATTTTTGTTTTCTAAAGTTGCCGTCATTAAACAGAAACTAAGATGGAGATTTCATTGCAACTAATTAGAAATTCGTCTTTCAGGTATGTAATAAACGATCTTCGCACAAAATAATGTACGATACACGAGCGGTATGTTTGTTTTCATGTTCTCAGAAATTAAAAAAGCTCAACTACGTTTCGCTTTTTCAATCTTTTCCTCGAACATGAAAACGTCAACATACCGCTCTTGTAACGTATACTCGTATTACTATTGTGCGAGATCGTGCATATTTGCTTGGTTTTCGCACAAAACCAATCCGCGGAAAGTCTAAAATTCCACATTCAGTATTCCCAACCTAACACACATAACAATTTCCCTCTTCTTACCGCTTAAGTGACATATTGATTTTACTGCTTTAGGCTTTTAACATATTACTTTTAGAGACGTTCAATATAGTAATAATTATAAACTGGAAACTTACCACTGCAATTTCACCTAAATTGCACTGTTAATTATTGTTTTTAAATATTTGAAAAAATTAAGTAAACTCTACAACTCCACTAAAGTTACTGAATTCGTGATGCAAGTAACATTAAGGAAGCCGTGAAAAAATCAACAAATCAACTTGCCGATGTTATTACTGCAATATGTTATATAAATAATATTGTTAAAATATTAAAATGAAAAATAAATCATTACATAACCTTACCGTTTGTTTTAAGTTCGCATTTATAGACTGAGGGGAAAAAAAGACAGACGTATATCACGGCCTGCTGGAGAATAGTAAACACAGAAAACATTTTAAAGCAATAATGTTGAAGATAGATATTTTTGTTTTGCAAATTTGCCGTTATTGAACAGAAACCAAGATGGAGATTTCATTGCAACTAATTAGAAATTCCTCTTTCAGATATGTAATAAACGATCTTCGCACAAAATAATGTACGATACACGAGCGGTATGTTTTCTTTCAATTCTCGGAAATTAAAAAAGCTCAACTACATTTCGCTTCTTCAAACTTTTCCTCGAACATGAAAACTTCGACATACCGCTCTTGTAACGCATATTACTATTTCCTTGAATTTTTTATTAAGTTCCTGATTTCACCTAAGCAGTGTAAAATATTACCATGGCAACTAACTTATACATTATTAAGCAAAGCCTGCATGGTATAGTAAAAAAACAAGGTACAGTAAAAATGCAAGGAAATAGTACATTATGCAACGAGCCTATAATGATAGTAATTGAGATTGGAGGATGTTTATGAAACGAGCGTAAGCGAGTTTCATAATTTTCATACGAGCGTCCTAATTAGCTAGTCAAGTTTCATACGACTTTTTATGCTCGACCATATTTCTAATTTGAAATTATTCATAAGTATTCATGTTATTCTTATCTGACTGGGGAACGAACTGACCTTGTGCAATCTCGTAAATTGTGAGATGTGCGCAGACGCGAAAGTATTGATTTTTTTTCCGGGCAACGAATGTCGACGACCTTTATATAAATTCGAGAGTAAGATAAACGTTAAACTTGATATAACCTTGAAATTGAATTCGACATTGGAAAACGAGATGACAAATTGAATTTATTTGAATATTATTTACAATTAACGCTAATTATTATAGTAATAGAACATAACCTTCTGCGACAGTATTGGATTTCCAGCCTGCGTGACGTTTTGCTTGTTGTCTTTCGATTGCATATCCGAGAATAATCGAAAACCTGAACTTTAATGAATAGGTGTACTTTAATGACATTCATTAAAGGACTGCTACCAGGTGTATAATTACTACATTTCGGCATGGTCGAGCATAAAAGTTTTTGATCTCAGTGTAGACATTCGTCTATTGTTTGTTCCTGACACAGAAGGATATAGAAAAGAGATAAGTGAAATTTATTATTCTATTATTATTATTATTATTATTATTATTATTATTACTAGCCGTACCCGTGCGCTCCGCTGCACCCGTTAGAAATAAATATAAAGTAATTACATAATTAAAATAGGACATTTGATCCAGTGAAAATTCGTGTTTGATAGAAGGATAAACCGTGTAATATGTTACTCAATTTAAATTGTGTTTAAATAATTAAAATCCGATCATTTCGGTCAAGAGAGCACTCATTTGGTGCTATGACAATTCCTATAACATGTTTCTTAATTGTTATTACATGTAACCATAGTTTAATGAACATTGACATCATTTAGATTTAATGTCTATACTTTATTTTACTTGCTATATGTTTCCATTGAATTATGGTAATAACTTAATTTTAACCCTTCTTTTCTACGTATTCAGTAAATGGCGTTTGGCCCACTATGGTTCTGAACCCTTCAAATAACTTAAATTATATTATATTATATTATATTATATTATATTATATTATATTATATTATATTATATTATATTATATTATATTATATTATATTATATTATATTATATTATATTATATTATATTATATTATATTATATCAGAAGTTACTGTAATAACATTATAGCATTATGTCCATCTAGAGAAATTACACTTTCCAATGGTGAAATAATAATTAATTATACAAATCGGTTAATTTAGTTTCCGATATTACTTCATACAAACACAGAAACATTCTCTGTAGGCTATCTTTCATAGCTTTCGATTGTTGCTGTCCAAGGCCCCTTATAGACGAAGTCATTTGTTTTTTAATTCATTACACGGCCTTAGATGGCATTTATTTTAATTTTGAAACTCATTTATCTCATTAAATATCAGTCCTATCAAAATTTTTCAGGGAATAAAACTTATCGCAAATTAGTTTTAAAGAAACTTTTGTCATGTAACATTTTTCACAAAAATCAATAATAAGCGACATATTTCGATTTATTTAATTCAGGCCCCCTTATAACCCCTCTTTTAAATAATATATTTTGAATGCCATATAGCCTAAAATCTAAGTTACAACGAACTTAATTTATATTCCAATTTTCATCGAAATCCGTTCAGCCATTATCGCGTGAAAAGGTAACAAACATACAGACAGACAGACAGACAGACAAACAAAAATTTCAAAAAAGCGATTTTCGGTTTCAGGGTGGTTAATATACATGTTAGGACCAATTATTTTTGGAAAATCGAAAATTACCAGAAAAATTTCGGCTACAGATTTATTATTAGTATAGATTATTATTATTATTATTATTATTATTATTATTATTATTATTATTATTATTATTATTATTATTATTATTAATTTCTCCTAAAGCTTCCTCAAATGCACACTTTCATATTCATACTGTATACAGTTGTAAGAAAGATAAAAATCTCCATACAATGCAGCACATGTCCAAAATTACAGATTTCTGAAAGATAAGATTATGTGAGGTACCTTCAACAGATGCTGCTGTTCAGTAAGATTTTATGGGATAATTATTGCACTTCCTATATGTTTTAGAAAATTCTGTGTACTTACTGATTTTTGTGGGAATCAAGTTTGTGTTAATATAGTTATTGATATTTCTACGTTAATTTACCATTAAGAGAACAACAATTTTTCACAAATGCAACCCAGTTGTAGTCTACGACCGTCCATAATAAAATTAATCTTGAATTTTCAACATTTTCCTTTATTAAGCTCAATAAAAATTGAACATCTGCTTATACATTATATTTAAATTCATTCTATGTATAATGTACTTCGTGTTTTTATTTTATTTTTTATACATCGATGGCTAAGAAGTGGTATGTGGTATCTGTAAATTTGCAACTGAATAAAAATGTTTTAAAAATTAATTTTCCTGAAAAATAGTAAAACTTTTATATACGTTTAAATTTTTACAAGATCTACACACGGACAAAAATATTAGTTGACTCTCAAATTTTGTGAACATAATAATAATAATAATAATAATAATAATAATAATAATAATAATAATAATAATAATAATAATAATAATAATAATGTAGTTAATCTAAATAATTTACGCAGCTATAAGATGCGATCCATCAGGCAGTGGTTTGGGTACAGTTCGATCTACATGTAAGAAATACAAAAGTTAATACACAGAAATATCTATGGCGAAGAAGTGATATCTCTTACCTACAAAAATGATAATTTAATTTAACTACATTATAATTATTTAGATTTATTATATTATGTTCACAAAGTTGGAGAGTCAACTAAAATTTTGTCACTATCCCAACAGTCTTTCAGACTAGGTCTAATTTTACCCACGTCAAGTGAAAATACGTTAATCTTGCTATCTTCTTTGATTATTTATGGAGACAAATGAAGAGCAATTTAACAGCATTTATATAAAACAACTGATATTATTTTCATTCATTCACACAAAAGAGGGGTTACATTATATACACTTTATAGTTGATTTGTAATGTGATGTGTAATTGAAATATAAATTTTGTTACTGGAAAATTTAATAGCTAAAAGAGACTGTTTTTATCTAGTTATAATTTAAATTTGACAGTTACTGGATCTTGACCGATTTGTCGCACAAATGAAGCCTCGAAAAGCCAACCCAAAATGTAGTCTGTTTTAAAGATTAAATGTATTAAATTTATTTCCCGGTAGATGTTCAGCGGTATATAAATTAGAAAAAAAAAAAGTTTTTCCATAAAACCATTATAAACATATTTCCACTTTTATACCAGGCCTACGATTTACGTCCCCTTTGGTAAATGTATATAAACTCCATATCAATTAAGAATTAAGTGTACCACACATTTCGTAAAATTATTTTACATAATTTCCGTTCCAGGGTAAAAATTAAACTCCCCAAAGTCTCTCGTCTTGGCAAACATATAATCTGATCATTCTGCATTCCTCTCTCTTGTACATAATA
This sequence comes from Periplaneta americana, assembly GCF_040183065.1. NCBI lineage: Eukaryota > Metazoa > Arthropoda > Insecta > Blattodea > Blattidae > Periplaneta > Periplaneta americana. The sequence goes on along the minus strand of NC_091131.1, from coordinate 33,131,920 downwards.
AACGTGATGTAATTTTTATCTGTGGGCTCAGTGGCTCCAGCGCCAGGTAGGTGTTTCTTTGGCATCCGTAATTCATTTCCTATACCGGACACAAGAGGTATCAGCCTCGTACATCGTTTAAAAAGCACAGTTTGTTACAAATCTCAAGAGAAAGGCTGAATCTCGTTAGTGTTTCCATCGTTCATTAACTGATTAACTGGAAAGCCTTTTGTATTCCCCGCTGTTGCTGAAGAGGTCGTGCTTCTAGCTATAACTCAGTGGAACCAGTTTAGATTTTAGGCCTTCTAGCTATAAATTCAGTGGAACCAGCGATTTTAGGCTTCTAGCTATAAATTCAGTGGAACCAGCGATTTTAGGCTTCTAGCTATAAATTCAGTGGAACCAGCGATTTTAGGCTTCTAGCTATAAATTCAGTGGAACCAGCGATTTTAGCCTTCTAGCTATAAATTCAGTGGAACCAGAGATTTTAGGATTCTAGTATAAATTCAGTGGAACCAGCGATTTTAGGCTTCTAGCTATAAATTCAGTGGAGCCAGGTTAGGTTTCAGACTTTCTAGCTATAAGTTGAGTGGAACTAGGTTAGATTTTAGGCTTTCTAGCTATAAAATTATTGGACTAACTTCGATGTTTGACTTTCTGGCTATAAGTTCAGTGGAACCAGGTTAGATTTTAGGCTTTCTAGCTATAAATTCAGTGAAACCAGCTTCGATTTTAGACTTTCTGGCTATAAATTCAGTGGAACCAGGTTAGATTTTAGGCTTTCTAGCTATAAATTCAGTGGAACCAGGTTAGATTTTAGGCTTTCTAGCTATAAATTCAGTGGAACCAGATTAGATTTTAGGTTTTCTAGCTATAAATTCATTGGAACCAGGTTAGATTTTAGGCTTCCTAACTATAAATTCTGTGGAACTAGATTAGATTTTAGGCTTTCTAGCTATAAAATCAGTGGAACCAGCTTCGATTTTAGACTTTCTAGCTATACGTTCAGTGGAACGAGGTTAGATTTTAGGCTTTCTAGCTATAAATTCTGTGGAACCAGGTCAGATTTTAGGCTTTCTAGCTATAAACTCAGTGAAACCAGCTTAGATTTTAGGCCTTCTAGCTATAAACTCAGTGGAACCAAATTGGATTTTAGACCTTCTAGCTATAAACTCAGTGGAACCAGGTTAGATTTTAGGCTTTCTAGCTATAAACTCAGTGGAACCAGCTTAGATTTTAGGACTTCTAGCTATAAATTCAGTGGAACGAGCTTCGATTTTAGACTTTTTCTTTATATAATCACAACATGTTCACAGTGTTGCTCTTTTTCTTTATTGTCCTGTAGAATTTGATCTGTAGACTTTTCAAAATGTATTGTGGGATCTAAAATGTAACCCTTATTTCATCTCTTTCGATGACCATAATGTCTGCTCTTTTCGATGGTCCAGTGGCAGAAATGTCCTTCCTTGTCTCATTAGTTTAACTTGCTCGTCAGCTTTTTTATAAGTCCTCATTTTCTCATTCACTGCATTGAACATATACTAAAATCAATTAAATTGAACTAATATAATCACAAATTGTATGAATAAGTCAAATATGTATTGCATAATTTATTTAGTCATTTAAAGTAATACATCGGGGTAGGTTACACACCGTGCCAATCTGCCCCTCACAACTGTGCCAACTTGCCTCTGGTCTAGTTGTTTAATTTGGATTAAAATTGTGAATAAGAATAATGACTGTAAATCTTTAGCTGTGCCATAAAATTACATAGGGTAAAGGTTGGTATAATTGTGATACGACTAATATTGTGAAAGTTCTTTTTAAGAATTTATTACAATTTTACTGAGCGAATGACCGTTTTTTTACAGAAATTTGTCCACGGACATCCCCTTAATATGTTGACGCAAAAAGCCGATCTTCCTCTCGCTCAGTAAAATTGTAATAAATTTCCAAAAAGAACTTTACAATATTACCAACCTTTACCCTAATTTCATTTCTCAATAGGCCTACCATGATTTATAAAATACAACTACAGTGACATTTAAACTTGAAAATTAAAGAAAAACAGTTGAAAGTCAATGTTAAAAGTACTTTTCGCAAGCTACCGCATGTCAGTTTTTAACACGCTTACCTAGCGGTAAGAGATACCCTATTAAGAATGGCTGCCTAAAAAGTAGTTTACCAAAGTATTATGTTAAACGACTGCATTTCACCACCTGCTTAATTTGAGCAGACTGTTTCTTTGTACCCTATATTTTTCGAATATCATTTCAATCCTTCGGTTTCTAGAAATATAGTAACACACGCAATGAAGAAAACGTATCTTCCACGAATTTCTTGAATTTTAAATAAAATGTAGGAAAGCGACATTAGCATATTCAGCCCTAATGGTACAAAATGGAAAACAGTGTAATAAAAACTTATTTTAAATCGAGTACATCCTATGGCATGATATTAAGGCTTAGATAAGCAACGTTCTTTTTCTTTTTTTTTTTTTTTTTCAATAACATGCGTTAGTTTTTTGTTTTGCTGAATCTCATTTAACAAAACAATGTGTGTGGTCAGTGCCGCGCCGCGGTGGTATCGCTAAGTACTAAATTGCGGGCATGCGCCTTTTTAATAAACTTTATCAATCAATTAAAAAACGCTTTAGTCGTTTAAGAACCGAATCCCTTTCTCCCCTATTATTATAATTAAGTTAAACTACTATATACACAATACGCTGTCCATTTGCATTTTAAACTTTCTGTCAGCGACTCCTCGTAAGTGGTTGGGAGGGAGAAGGATCAGTTTGGGGGAAAATATCCAAGCAAAATAAAACAAACTCGGATCACAATATCCAGGGACGAATCGTAAGGATTTCTTTAAATAGTACGTCGAGAGATTCTCGTAAAACGGAACACTTTTAAAAGAACTAGAATAGTACATTATGCAACGAGCCTATAATGATAGTAATTAAGAATCGAGTATGGATATTTATGAAACGAGCGCAAGCGAGTTTCATAATTTTCATACGAGCTTCTTAATTACCATTATAGGCGAGTTTCATACGACTTTTTATGCTCGACCATATTTCTAACTTGAAATTACCGGTATTCAGATGTATACATTTTATTTGTAGATATCTGACAAGATCGGAAGTGACCTTGTTCTAGGTCGTGAATTGTGAGATGTGCGCAGACGCGAAAGTATTGAATTTTTCCGAGGAACAATAATGTCATTGACCTTGACGTAGTCCCGTTAAATTATAATATTATAACCTTGATTATTGAATTCGACATTGAAAAACGAGATGACAAATTGAATTTATTTGAATATTATTTACAATTAACGCTAATTATTATAGTAACAGAACATAACCTTCCGCGACAGTATTGGATTTCCAGCCTCCGTGACTTTTCGCTAATTCTCTTTCGATTGCATATCCGAGAATAATCGATACTTGCGGGTTTATAACGGTACAAAGCTGACTTGTCATTGGCTGAACACATGTAAGCTGAGTTATCATTGGCTGAAGACCTGTACTTTAATGAGTAGATGTACTTTAATGACATGCATTAAAGGACTGCTACTGGGTGTATAATTAGTACATTTCGGCATGGTCGAGCATAATACGAATTAAAATACACATAAAGTTCGCTTTCCATTCAGCAGGTAACAAATATAGCACAGTTCCCTTACGGAGCCTTACTAGATAACCTGTTTCATATGGATGCCTGAATTTGCTTGCTACTAGCATTTTCCATACTGACTCCCACCAAATTCATCTTATTTTTATTCTTCTTTTCCTTGGTTATTTAACAACGCTGTTATCAACTACTGCTTTTGTCATCCAGTCCGCTGTCAGAAAATCTGAAAGTTAGAATTTATAAAACAGTTATATTACCGGTTGTTCTGTATGGCTGTGAAACTTGGACTCTCACTTTGAGAGAGGAACAGAGATTAAGGGTATTTGAGAATAAAGTTCTTAGGAAAATATATGGGGCCAAGAGGGATGGAGTTACAGGAGAATGGAGAAAGGTATACAACGCAGAGCTGCACGCATTGTATTCTTCACCTGACATAATTAGGAACATTAAATCCAGACGTTTAAGATGGGCAGGACATGTTGCACGTATGGGCGAATCCAGAAATGCATATAGAGTGTTAGTTGGGAGGCCGGAGGGAAAAAGATCTTTGGGGAGGCCGAGACGTAGATGGGAAGATAATATTAAAATGGATTTGAGGGAGGTGGGATATGATGATAGAGACTAGATTAATCTTGATTAGGATAGGGACCAATGGCGGCCTTATGTGAGGGCGGCAATGAACCTCCGGGTTCCTTAAAAGCCAGTAAGTAAGTAAGTAAGTAAGTATGAACTACTAGGGTATTTGGAATGGATGGGATTGGTGATAGTGAGATGGAATTTGGCGAGATGAGGCTGATAATTCGCCATAGATTACCTGACATTCTCCTTACGGCTGAGGAAAACCTCTGAAAACTGAATCACTAATCAGCCCAAGCGGGAATCGAACCCACTCCCGAACGCAACTCCGGATCGTCTTTTTATTCTTAATGAAATTATTGTATGCGAGTACCTTGGTAATTTTAACTACGTTACTGTTTTCAGACTGGAGTTTGCAGTGAAAGACTTGCCCTTGGGCAGAACACTAAATGAAATGAATATATATATATATATATGTATATATATATATATATATATAGGCAGGCCTATATTCATTTAGTGTTCTGCCCAAAGGCAGGTCTTTCACTGCAAACCCAGCTTCCTCATGTCCTTCCTGTTTTCTGCCTTCCTCTTTGTTTCCTCGTATGATACATATATCTTAATGTCGTCTATCATCCGATATCTTCTTCTACCCCGAACTCTTCTCCCGTTCACCATTCCCTCCAGTGCATCCTTCAGTGGGCAGTTTCTTCTCAACCAGTGCCACAGCCAATTCCTTTTCCTCTTGCTGATCAATTCCAGCATCATTCTTTCTTCTCCCACTCTTTCCAACACATCTTCGTTTCTTATTCTGCCTCTTCACTTCACACCTTCCATTCTTCTCCAAATCCACATTTCAAATGCTTCTATTCGCTTCTCTTCACTTCGTCGTAATCTCCACGTTTTTTTGCCCCATACAATGTCACACTCCACGCAAAGCACTTCACTAGTCTCTGCCTTAGTTCTTTCTCCAGAGATCCACAGAAGATGTTTCTTTTCCTATTAAAAACTTTCTTTGCCATTGCTATCCTCCTTTTAACTTCCTGGCAGCAGCTCATGTTACTGCCTATAGTACACCCCAAGTATTTTAAGCTGTCAACTTGCTCTACTCCCTCATTTAGAATTCGCAATTTTGCCTTTATTTTTCTTCCTATGAACATGGTCTTCGTCTTGTTTGCATTAACCTAAATACAGGGAGAAAAATCTGTCCTACAGACGCTTAGCTCATCCATTAGAAATACTTTAAAATTTACCCAGAATCGAACTGCGATGTCTTAATGCACGATGCCATCAAATTATGGTTTTATTTATTTTTATCATCCAATTTCATCCACAGAAATCGTAAAGTGATGTCACGAGTATGTCAGAGAAAAGTGCTCTGGGAAGACGGGTAGCTCAGGACGTGCCTGGGATCCTTCAATGAGAAGACGATTATTCGTACTTCTACCGTGCAGGATTTCCTTGACAACACAGATGAGCAGTAACAATACGATGCTAGCTGCTCATGTGTACAGATGCAACACATTTCAATTAGTAAATTCATTTCCACTCTCGCTGCATAGCCCGGGAGGATGCGAGTAACCTACATTTAAATTAAATTAATTTTCTAAATCCGTTCTCAAATGACGGCGGCCTGCATCTTGTTCCAGTCAAAATAATTAAGAGTGTGTTATTAATGGGGAACGTAATTTGTGATTATGCCCATAGCGACTTCGTAATGGAGGAAGAATCTTAACGAGTGAGAAGCAGAAAAAAGGGAAGCGTGTAATGGCTTCATATACTAAGCAGAGTGCCCAATTCAATTACGTTATTATCATAGTTGGACGTTAGGTGTTGCCCAGCAACCGACAGCTGACTTCCACGAATTGCATTTCAGCCATTTTATATCTTGGTTCCCAATTCCCATAAACATTTCATTAAATTTACAACAAATTGCGATTTTTTTTTTAGATTAATGTATCTTTACAAGAATCCTGTGAAGAATTGATCATCTCTTAAACATTTAAAGATCAAACGTTTTCGAGTTCATATCCTGCCGAGGGCGATGGATTTTGAAGGGCGATAAAGTTCTCAGTATATTTTCTTCCAGAGAGAAGTAAAGTTGGAAAGCCACTGTCGTAGATTTACGGCACTTAAAATAACTCTGTCCCTTGTAGAGGGCTTTAGCAGAATTTGCTGACCATTTCTCGTCCAAATTTGATTTCAACAAGAGTAATTTCTGCAATTAAAATCATCTTAACCAATCTTAACCCTTAACTTGGCAAAGCTTCATTTCTCACACAATTTATTAAACCTTGTCGGACCGTAAAGAAAACAACTATCGCAATGTCCTTGTTTTTATGTGTTGTACAATATTATACTATTGTGAATTTTTTTATTCGACAATTTTTGTACATTGGTACTATCAATTGTGCTTAAATAATTAACATTTAAACAATATGAGGCTTGTGGAGAGGGTGACGTCCATTAACGTTCCTCAAAGCATTAACAAATCAGTGTGTCTTTTCCTCTTGAGGAGACGATCAGGCTGTGCAGGGGGTAGGTTCCGAGGAATCTGGTTGATTAAGATGTTAGAATGTGTTGACAATGTTGCATGTAACAGTGTGTAGGAAGAATGAAGTACGGTCCCTATTTTGGCTAGATCTAGATCTGAATGAAGTGTTTCATTTCTCATGTACCATGGTGCTCCAGTGATTACCCTTAGTGCCCGATTTTGGAATGTTTGAATACGCTTGATTTGGCTTATAGAAGCCGATCCCCCATAATGAACATCCATAGAGCCAAATAGGTTTAAGAAGCATTACATATATTAACCTAATTATTAAATTTTAATTTTCCTACCAATTTTTTTTCTATTGTTCTATTAAAATTATAGCAAATAGCCTATTAACCTGTTGTATCCTATAGAATACATTGTCAATTTAAGAGTTAAAACAAATACCATCGCCGAGAAAATTTGAGAAGAAATTAAAAGTAAAGAAAGAGCGCAAATAAAGCTTGACAATGACCTCGAATTATGGAATGAATGAAAATCAGGTGTACCAGCCCACCGGTCACATGAGACCCCTTACCCGCTCTCCCAACAGGTCTCCTACACACCCCGCCTTAACTTAATACCGTTAAAGGTGTCCAAGCAACACAGGATTCATTCAAACAGTCCTAAGGTGTCGAAGTGCCCTCGGAAGTGCTCTTAAGAAATTGATCCTGGCAGAGATATTGCGAAAGGCTTGGAATTCAGAGTCGGTTTCGGAGAGGACGCCATTTCTGCAAACGGACGAAGACATGCGTAATGACCTGAATATGCTTATGGAATGAAATGATAAAGTTGAACAATATGACATGAAATCTAAATTCTTTTTCTACAAGGAAGCGGAAAGGAAATGGACCGTGACAATGAAATTTCCAACCCGGCATTTGTCTAAGTAAAACTATTTAGTAATAATTTAATTATAATGAATAGAAATAAAAATGAAAATGCATTAAAAAACTATTCTATAAAAATCTACAACTTTCATCTTAAACCTACATACATGGTCAATTTACAAATATCAGAGACTCTTTTGGGTAGTAAAATATTATACATTCCTGTACCAAAATAAAGAACATGATTTGACTCAGATGTGTAACACAATGTTTCTTGTAAAGGACAGGAGGCATTTGTTCTTGTATTATAGGGATGAAGTTGAGCCTTGTAAATAAGTTGATGTTTGTGAAAGAAAATAGTTAACTTTCTTTTACATTATTTCAAAAGTTCTAATACATTAAAATTAGAAAAAAAAATCGTTGGATTATCGATAGGTTTCTTTCACCAATTCTTCAAATCTTAATAATATATTTTTAATTAAAAATAATGGATTGAGATTAGACTTCAGAATGCCTCCCCAACCAAATATGCCAAACTGAATTACAGATTGTATCAAACCTCAATAAACAGAGCATTTTTTTTTTTCGTTTCATTTATTGTATCCCGTAAATCTTACATTAGCATTGAAGCTTTAAAATGTGGAGTAAGTCAAAATTTTACAAGTTTACAATTTTTTGGCGAGATGTAGTGAGGTGAGGCCGAGGATTCACCATAGATTACCTGGCATTTGCCCTATGGTTGGGGAAAACCTCGGAAAAAAACCCAACCAGGTATTCAGACTCAAGCCCGAGTGCAGGCTAGCGAGTCTGCCGACTGAGCTACGTTGGTGGCTCTACAAGAAAATATACAATACATAGCAAACAGATGATTCAATTTACAAATCTAAACAATTATTCATCAGTTGAGCTATAAACATATAATACACAGCAAGTTAATTCGATTTAAAAACATAAACAATTCAATCAGTCGAGATATAGAAAAACTGATAACACATTATCATGCAAATTACTTCAAATTACAAGCATAAACAATTCATCTGTTGAGCTATACAGATTACTATTCAATTTAAAGAATATGGAATTCATCAGCCAAGCTATACAAAAATATAAAATACATAGTAAACAGAGTCCACACCTGTGGAGTAACGGTTAGCGCGTCTAGCAGCGAAACCAGGTGGCCAGGGTTCGATTCCCGGTCGGGACAAATTACCTGGTTGAGGTTTTTTTCGGGGTTTTCCCTCAACCCAATACGAGCAAATGCTGGGTAACTTTCGGTGTTGGATCCCATACTCATTTCACCGGCATTATCACCTTCATCTCATTCAGACGCTAAATAACCTAAGATGTTAATAAAGCGTCGTAAAATAACCTACTAAAATAAAATAAAATAGTAAACAGATTAATTCAATTCACAAGCACAGTTTAGTTAGACTATACAAAATTGTACAGTTCATATCAAGTAAATTAATTCAATTTACATGCATAAACAATAAAATTCAACGGTTGAGTTATTAAAAAATATACAATAGTAAGCAGGTTAATTAAAATTACAAGGATACTTTAGTCGAGCAATATAAAATTGTACATTTCATATCAAGTAGAATAATTCAATTTACATGCATAAACAATTCATCAGTTGTGTAGAAGGTATGAGTATGTAGAAATTTGTTTAATTCTGTTCTAAACCTTTTCTCATAGTCCTTCAAAGCTTTAAGACAATTAGTCAGTGCATTGAAGACTGAAGACTGACTATGTCTCGTGACCGGAATATTGTACGAAATGGAACTATAAAACTTGGAGCTTTATCCTTCGAAGAGGTGGAAAAATTCAAATATCTTGGAGCAACACTAACCAATATAAATGACACTCGGGAGGAAATAAAACGCAGAAAATATATAGTATATGGGAAATGCCTTTTATTATTCGGTTGAGAAGCTTAATTTGTCATCTAGTCTGCTGTAAAAAAAAATGTGGAAGTTAGAATTTACAAAACTGATTGTTCTGTATGATTGTGAAACTTGGACTCTCACTTTGAGAGAGGAACAAAGATTAAGGGTTTTTGAGAATAAGGTGCTTAGTAAAATATTTGGGGCTAAGAGGGATGAAGTTACAGGAGAATGGAGAAAGTTACACAACACAGAACTGCACGCATTGTATTCTTCACCTGACATAATTAGGAACATTAAATCCAGACGTTTGAGATGGGCAGGGCATGTAGCACGTATGGGCGAATCTAGAAATGCATATAGAGTGTTAGTTGGGAGACCAGAGGGGAAAAAGACCTTTGGGGAGTCCGAGACGTAGATGGGAGGATAATATTAAAATGGATTTGAGAGAGATGGGATATGATTGTAGAGACTGGATTAGTCTTGCACAGGACAGGGACAGATGGCGGGCTTATGTGAGGACGGCAATGAACCTCTGGGTTCCTTGAAAGCCATTTGTAAGTAAGTACTAAAGAATGTAACATATGAATAATGAACTTCTTTTTTATAACAGCTTAAGCCAACAGAGAGTAGATGAAGATCTGATTTATGTCTTGCATTAAAATTGTGAATGTCTTGATTGGTACTAAATACTAGTACCGGTACTACATCCCTTGACAAATCGGAACGAATAACTTAATAATGAAATTGTGGATAGGGGAGAGTCGGGTAGTATCGGACATCGGGTAGTATCGGACAGTGAGTTTTTTTCATCTACCACCATATGGCAGTACCTGAATGACATGGTTGCATTTCTCTATGCGACATCACAAAAACGTAACCATGTCAATCAGGTACTATCATCGTGTGGTAGATGAAACTCACTGTCCGATATTACCCGACGTCCGATACTACCCGACTCTCCCCTACATAAACATGAAAAATGATAAGAAAATATAATTAAATAAATAAATAACTAAATAAATAAATAAAGATAAGCGTAGTAAGAGAAATAAAGAAAGAAACAAAGACGTCAGTATCGATCGGTTGTGGTTACAAGGCTCTTCGCACATCGTGGATGATAGGGATCGTCGAGTGCCACAGATTGGACGCCGTTGCCCCAGATCCTAGAGAGGGGCCTCTTTCATATGCAACTAAGCAAACTTTGCTAGAAATTGCAGGCTTTCATCCCTCAGTTTGTGGAGAAGGGGGAGGCGAGAGTGTGAAGACGGGTTTTTGCCAACTCCCCTTTAACTCAAGTCAGTTGTTGGAAGGGGTTTTTGCGAGGGTGTAAGACGTCTCTGGAAAGAGAGAGGGTTGCAGGCCTCTATGTATTACTGACATGGTTTTCCTTGGCACTAAAACTATACACGAGCGGGCTAAAGGGTTGGTACTTTTTGTTCGTTAGTTTGTTTACGGGGCTGTATAAGTTTCGGGAGGGGAAGGGGGTGAGTTTATATAGTTTTAACAGAGATGCGGGGAACTTCCTTCCAGGAGGGTTTCTTGCACACTTCGGCGTCTTTCAAGTAGGAGCATTATTAGGAATTTGTGCCGCGCACATCGCGATTGTACTTCCAGCGAGACCCGATAAGAATGTGTTACTGCAAACCCTTGTTCCCGCATAGAGCACATAAAAGTTACGAAAGAATCTCTATTATAAAGATGGCAAATAGGTTACTACAGTATTTTATGATCATGCTCTTTGTGAGTTTCGCTACAATTCAGTTATTTTGTCATGCTGCCAATGATATTCCTGTTTATAACTTATTTTCTTGAATTATCAACAATAATCTCACTAGAGGTTTTGATTTATCTAGAGAAAATCAAAACTCGAGTGGGATTTAATTGACTATTACACAATTAGAAGAAAGTATATAAAGATTAGAAGTAACGAAATACTCCAATACAATAAAATATTAATTGACTTACGAAAATACAACTGTCTTCAAATGTACTATTGTACAATCTCAACATTACAAATATTACGCTAGATGGCAGTAGTGTGTTATGATTAGCTGTTTTCTTGTTATCAGTTGTGCCAACTACGGAATCTTCATTGAACTTTATGGACGGTTACTAGTCAAGAAGGCTTTGTTGATTCAGTTTCATTTTTATTAAAACAGTTGCATTCCACTTCAATTATCCGGACCCCAGTAATCAACGTCACTTGACAGATGATGTTCAATAAATCTTAGTATTAAACAATCTCTGATACGTGACTACCCTTAATATCATATAGCAGAAGCTATAACATAACCTAAATAATATAAGCAAGTGTTAGAAAAGTTTTAATTAGGGATGATGAAATAAATAAGAAAAGTTTTAATTAAGGGCGATGAAATAAAAAATAAACATGAATAATTTTAAAAGGAACAATTATTGAAAGTACAATTTTCAAATTTGAATGTTTTAGTGGTTGGTGGTTCAGTTGATGTTGTATTAGACGTGTGCGTAAAAGAAGTGGAACTCGTTGATGTACATGGTGTATTCCTCAACTTATCTCCGAATGGTGCTCTTCATTTATTGGTAAATAGGGTTTCAGGGAAGATGCATAGCTATAACCAGTGATCTTTATGAATTCTTGTTCTAGAATGCCAATGCGAGTCATACTTGAAACTGCTGTGCATCGACTGGAGTGGTTTGCAATTTTATGTTTTTTTGACATCCAGGCCAGTGTAGTTTGAAATGTTGGCAAACAAAGAAACAAATGCTAGGGTAGTGATAAAAACAAACAAATGCTAGGGAAGCGATAAAATTAAACAAATGCTAGGGACACGATAAAATTGTGCGATATGCAGCCATGATTGGTTGAAAGACGTCCTTTCGTACCGTTTTATTGAGCAAAAGTAGTATGACGTAGTAAAAGTGTAATAGTCAACAACAATCTCACTAGACGTTTTGACTTATCTAGAGAAAATCAAAACTCGAGTGGGATTTAATTGACTATTACACGATTAGAAGAAAGTATATAAAGATTAGAAGTAACAAAGTACTCCAATACAATGAAATATTAATTGACTTACGAAAATACAACTGTCTTCAAATGTATTATTGTACCATCTCAACATTACAAATATTATGCTAGATGCATGCTAGATGGCAGTAGTGTCTTTATACAGACACTGTAATGATTACTATTCAATAAATCTTAATATTAAACAATCTCTGATACGTGACTATCCATAATATCATATAGCAGAAGTTCTTTTTATCCTCTCAGAGCAGAAGCTATAACATAACCTAACTAATATACTGTACACAAGTGTTAGAAAAGTTTTAATTAACGACGATGACATAAAAAATAAACATGAATAATTTTAAAAGGAATAATTATTGAATGTACAATTTTCAAATTTGAATGTGGTTGGTGGTTCAATTGATGTTATATTGGACGTGTGCGTAATAGAAGTGGAACTCGTTGATTTAGGCCTACATGGTGTATTCATCTTATTCAGAATTTCCGAATGAATAATTTTAAAAGGAATAATTATTGAATGTACAATTTTCAAATTTGAATGTGGTTGGTGGTTCAATTGATGTTATATTGGACGTGTGCATAATAGAAGTGGAACTCGTTGATTTACGCCTACATGGTGTATTCAACTTATTCAGGATTTCCGAATGGTGCTCTTCATTTATATGTAAATCGGATTTCAGAACATGCATAGGTATGATCAGTGATTTTTATTAATTCTTGTTCTTTAATGCCAATGCGAGTCATATTTGAAACTGCTGTGCATCGACTGGAGTGGTTTGTAATTTTATATATATTTTTGACGTCCAGACCAGCGCAGTTTCAAATGTTGGCAAACAAAGAAACAAATTCTAGGGATGCGATAAAATTAAACAAATGCTAGGGACGCGATAAAATTTAACAAATGCTAGGGACGCGATAAAATTGTGCGATAAGCAGCCATGATTGGTTGAAATACGTCCTTTCGTACCGTTTTATTGGTCAAAAGTAGTATGACGTAGTAAGAGTGTAATAGTCACTCAAAAACCATTCACCGATGAAATAATTTTCTTCTGGAGCTTTTGCTTTCTTTGTCCCACAGAGAAGTCATTTTTATATAGGGTGATTGAAAAGAAAGGTTAACCTGCGAGAAGGGGGATCACAGCGATGTTAAGAGCAGAAAAGTCCTTTGTAATTTTGATTTCCAACCGTTTCACAGTTATAACTAGGGACCGTAAATTGTCCCAGGAGGCTACAGGAGAAGTGTTACTGGAGTTTTTAAGTGGACGACGTGGCGAAGTACTTGACTGACAACTCACGCGACTCTTGTTTCGTAAAATGGGGCAGAACAAAATATGGACCGCATTAACAATTATACGCAGCTGGCTACGGACTGAAAGGTCCGGGGTTCGATCACAGGTGGTAACAGAATTTTTTCTCGTTGCCAAACTTTCAGAACGGCCTGCTATAAAATTCACTCAGCCTCCTATAAAATTGAGTACCGGGTTTTTCCCGGGGGTAAAAGGCGGTCAGAGCGTGGTGCCGACTACACCACCTCATTCTAGTGCCAGGGGTCATGGAAAGCATGGGGCTCTACCTTCATGCCTTCATGGCATGTGACGGGGATACCTTTGCCTTTACTTTACTAATGTTTACAATTTAAATTATTTACACTACATACACTAGAATACGCTATTTCTACTATTTACACTGTAATAAAGAATTATGTAACCTGCATTGATTAAAGATTATTTGCAATATTAAACTTATGTACAGTGTTGTGTATTGCAATGAAAGATATTTTATTTCATAATACTACAGCCTACTTATTTTGTAAATTGTGTACTATAGTGTAAATAATGTTTTATCAATGTAAGTATTCATCATTATTATAGTGCAATAGTCAAAATAGTGCATTTTGTATGTATGTATGTATTTATTCACACTGCAGTGGGTATATACCCGGTGGCAGTGGTAACTAATTACACTCAATAATGGCAATAATAAACTTAATATTTTAAAATACAATTAATAATAAAACTAATAATTAATACTAACAATAATTAATAATAATAATAATAATAATAACAACAACAACAGGGAATATACTAAATTAAATGAAACGATCACTTAAAATAACATTTGAAATAAATCTAATTTATATCTTAAAACTAAGATCGAACTAAAACCCACGAGTATGATATGTTCATATCTGCACAAGTACCTTTCAAATTACACTCATTTCGCTGTCAACTCACTCACTGCAATGGAACTACGACACATTTCACTGATTCTATCCTGATATCACTAACACTTCAAAAACATTTCACTGTTCAAATACTATGCACTGCCACTATAAACTATAAAGCTTCACTGACAAGAACACGTTTCACTTACACAGCACACTTCACTGACACAACATACTTCTTCACTGATACAACACACTTCACTGACACAACATAATTCTTCACTGATACAACACTTCAATAACAACATATCATTTACACCCTTTAAATACTGTGTATTTAGTGTGTGTAGTGTAAGGGGTTGTCAACATTTACTACTTTCAAAAGACGATTGTCAGGAAGACTGCTTTTCGTCTATAGAATACGATCTTTCTTTATGTATTACTTTTGTAGAATATTTATTTTGAATATATGAATTTTCCTTCATTATGTTAATCATTCCTTCGATCCAAATTATCTTATTTAACACAAAATTGTACTTGTTTAACAGTTTAGAATTACATGTAACTAAACACATCTACATTTTTCTCTATTATTATCATTGTTATTACTTTCATCATCATCATCATCATCAATATTATTATTATTATTATTATTATTATTATTATTCCATTGTTTTCTGTATTGATTTTATTTATATTTGATATCAATTTTTATACCGGTTGAGTGGAAGAGAAGGCCTATTATAGCATTAAAGGACTTTATTTACTTATTTATTTACTTAGGCCTACTTACTTATGGCTTTTAGACAACACGGAGGTTCACTACCGCCCTCACATAAGTTCGCCATCGGTTCCTATCCTGTGCAAGATTAATCCAGTCTCTGTAATCATATCATATCTCCCAATATAGTGTAAATAATATAAATTGTAAACAATTATTGTTATTATTATTACTTACTTACTTACTTACAAATGGGTTTTAAGGAACCCGAAGGATCATTGCCGCCCTCACATAAGCCCGCCATCGGTCCCTATCCTGAGCAAGATTAATCCAGTCTCTATCATCATATCCCACCTCCTTCAAATCCATTTTAATATTATCCTCCCATCTACGTCTCGGCCTCCCTAAAGGTCTTTTTCTCTCCGGTCTCCCAACTAACACTCTATATGCATTTCTGGATTCGCCCATACGTGCTACATGCCCTGCCCATCTCAAACGTCTGGATTTTAAGTTCCTAATTATGTCAGGTGAAGAATACAATGCGTGCAGTTCTGCGTTGTGTAACTTTCTCCATTCTCCTGTAACTTCATCGCGCTTAGCCCCAAATATTTTCCTAAGCACCTTATTCTCAAACACCCTTGACATATGTTCCTCTCTCAGAGTGAGAATCCAAGTTTCACAACCATACAGAACAACCGGTAATATAACTGTTCTATAAATTCTAACTTTCAGATTTTTGGACAGCAGACTGGATGATAAGAGCTTCTCAACCGAATAATAACACGCATTTCCCATATTTATTCTGCGTTTAATTTCCTCCCGAGTGTCATTTATATGTATTACTGTTGCTCCAAGATATTTGAATTTTTCCACCTCTTCGAAGGATAAATCTCCAATTTTTATATTTCCATTTCGTACAATATTCTGGTCACGAGACATAATCATATACTTTGTCTTTTCGGGATTTACTTCCAAACCGATCGCTTCACTTGCTTCAAGTAAAATTTCCGTGTTTTCCCTAATCGTTTGTGTATTTTCTCCTAACATATTCACGTCATCTGCATAGACAAGAAGCTTATGTAACCCGTTCAATTCCGAACCCTGCCTGTTATCCTGAACTTTCCTAATGGCATATTCTAGAGCGAAGTTAAAAAGTAAAGGTGATAGTGCATCTCCCTGTTTTAGCCCGCAGTGAATTGGAAAAGCATCAGATAGAAACTGGCCGATAAGGACTCTGCTGTATGTTTCACTGAGACACATTTTAATTAATCGAACTAGTTTCTTGGGAATACCAAATTAAATAAGAATATCATATAATACTTCTCTCTTAACCGAGTCATATGCCTTTTTGAAATCTATGAATAACTGATGTACTGTACCCTTATCCTCCCATTTTTTCTCCATTATCTGTCGAATACAAAAAATCTGATCAATAGTCGATCTATTACGCCAAAAACCGCACTGATGATCCCCAATAATTTCATCTACGTACGGAGTTAATCTTCTCAAAACAATATTGGACAAAATTTTGTACGACGTCAACAAAAGTGATATTCCTCGAAAGTTACCACAGTTGGTTTTGTCCCCCTTTTTAAAAATAGATACAATTATGGACTCCTTCCATTATTCTGGTACAATTTCCTTTTCCCAAATAGCAAGTACAAGTTTATAAATTTCGCTAGATAATGCCCTTCCACCCTCTTGTATTAATTCTACTGGAATTTGATCGATACCTGGAGACTGGTACTTTTTCAGATTTTCTATCGCAATTTCGACTTCTGAAAGCGTGGGTTCGGGTATAAATGGCTCAGCCGTTTGTATTTCAATTTCGTCCCGATCATTTCTATTTGGCCTATGTACATTTAGTAGTTGCGCAAAATAGTTTTTCCATCTGTTTAGGATTGATGGAGAGTCTGCAAGCAAGATTACTATTATTATTATTATTATTACTATTATTATTATTATTATTATTATTATTATTATTATTATTATTATTATTATTATTAGAGACATCAAGCTATATTCAAACGGAATTATACCTTCGAGCCTTGCAAATTGGGGCACTCATACTCACGACGTCATCAAGATTATCACTATAGACATACAGTTCTCAAACCCTCTCCTCACTATATTGTTTATTGTTCATTGGTGTTTGGGTAAGTTCTTCTCCTTGGTACGATGAGAGGGAGGGGGGGTCGGTTGTGCTAGTGACGGCTTTTGCCCCTTTCATGCTGAGATTGTTTTGCTTTGGGATATTAGCGTATTGTTCGCAGACCTGGGAGCAAGACAGGCATAAAACTGTGTAGAAGACAGTTACTTTTCATGTTAAGGGGTTATGGATATGTATTTTATTATTTACCGAAGGCAATACTGAACTGATAAATTTAATTCTTCTTCTAATAAGCCATATTTATTTTCCTACTTAACCTTATTTTTCTATATCCCCCTTCTTAAACTCATTCTTCTTCTATCTCTCCTAATTCTTCCACCAGAAATTATTTTCTTTCCTTTTCCCTTATTCTTTTTCTAACTTCTATTATACCTACTTCGTCTTGTTCTTCTACTTCTTTCATTATTATCCTATTTTCTTCTGTGGGTTTATTCTTTAAATTATACCTTTTTTCTTCTCTTTTTTCTTATTTTTCCTTTAATTTCTACACTTACTATTTGCCTACAATCCTCTTTTTTATATTTTCGCTCTTGTCGTTTCTATACTTTCTGTAATTGTGTTCTAATTCTCTTGTTATCTTCTGATTTTTCTCCAATTTGTTTTAAGACTTTTGTCTTTAACTTTTTCCTGCTACTGACATATTTTTCTTTTCTTGACAACGGATCATGGAAAGCTCATATAGTAGTTTTTAGATTATTATTATATTTCTTATTATTATTATTATTATTGTTATTATTATTATTATTACTTCCAAATGTAGAGTCCACACCTGTGGAGTAACGGTTAGCGCGTCTGGCCGAGAAACCAGGTGGCCCGGGTTCGATTCCCTGTCGGGGCAAGTTACCTGTTTGAGGTTTTTTCCGGGGTTTTTCCTCAACCCAATATGAGCAAATGCTGGGTAACTTTCGTTGCTGGATCCCGGACTCATTTCACCGGCATTATCACCTTCATCTCATTCAGACGCTAAATAACCTAATATGTTGATAAAGCGTCGTAAAATAACCTACTTAAAAAAATAAAAAAACTTCCACATGGCTTTTAGAGAACCCGGAGGTTCATTCCCGTCCTCACATAAGCCCGCCCATCGGTTCCTATCCTGAGCAAGATTAATCCAGTCCCTAGCATCATATCCCACTTCTCTCATATCCATTTTAATATTATCCTCCCATCTACGTCTCGGCTTCCCCAAAGACCTTTTTCCCTCCGACAACCCAACTAGCACTCTTTTTCTATGCATTTCTGGATTTGCCCATACGTGCTACATGCCCTGCCCATCACAAACGTCTGGATTTAATGTTCCTAATTATGTTAGGTGAAGAATATAATGCAGTTCTGCCTTGTGTAACTTTCTCCATTCTCCTGTAACTTCATCCCTCTTAGCACCAAATATTTTTCTAAGCACCATATTCTCAAACACCCTTAACCTATGTTCCTCTCTCAAAGTGTGAGTCCAAGTTTCACAACCATACAGAACAACCGGTAATATAATTATTTTATAAATTCTAACTTTCAGCTTTTTTGAGAGCAGACTGGATGACAAAAGCTTGTCAACCGAATAATAACAGGCATTTCCTATATACTGTATATTTTCTGCGTTTTATTTCCTCTCGAGTGCCATTTATATTTATTACTGCCCCCCCCCCCGAGATATTTGAATTTTTTTTCACTTTTTAAAAGGATAAATTTCCTAGTTGTAGTCTATATTTCCATTTCATACTATGTTCTGATCACGACACGTAGTCATATATTTTGTTTTTTTCGGGGTATACTTCCAAACCTATCTCCTTATTTGCTTCGAGTAAAATTACTGGGTTTTCCCTAGGCTAATAGTTTGTGGATTTTCTCCTAACATATTCACGTCATCGACATAAACAAGCAGCTGATGTAACCCGTTCAATTCCAAACCCACTCTGTTATCCTGGACTTCCCTAATAAATAATAATAATATTATTATCATTATTATTATTTTATTATTATTATTATTATTATTATTAGTAGTAGTAGTAGAAGTAGTAGTAGTAGTAGTAGTAGTAGTAGTAGTAGTAGTAGTAGTAGTAGTAGTAGTAGTAGTAGTAGTAGTAGTAGCAGTTCCGTTATTATTGTTAGTCTATTATTATTATTATTATTATTATTATTATTATTACTGTTTTTATAATAATATTATTATTACTATTATTATTATTACTATTATTATTACTGTTATTATATTATTATTATTATTATTATTATTATTATTATTATTATTATTATTATTATTATTATTATTATTATTATTATTACTCCTAAATGATGTTGAGATTCATGTAGGTATCTCCGAACGCAAATCTATGTAACAAGCGTTCTGTAACCACTCCCTGCTCAGGTTCAAGACTGTGTAATCACGCCCAGGTAGCGCGTGTCTGCAGAATAAACATTACTCGCTATCTCACATTCAAATGAGGCGGCAGTCAATTATCGATTTCAGTCGCTCGCCGTCAGAAGATACCGACGCTGAGTCTGCGGTTTCGAGCCTCGCTCAAGGCAGGGGCGTCGCTGCGCAGTCACTCCAGATAAGAAGGTTACTTCAACATAACCTCACTTATCTTGATTTCCATACCTAATTAGTGCGCATGACAGACGTAGAAAAAATCTAGAGCCTCAAGTAACGTCTTACGGTCTCACAGCATTTATATCGACACAAATCTGTGACGACAGCCATGCGAAAATGGTAATGTTAGGCGAGAAGATAAAGTTGAGGTGAAAATAAAGGAGTCAGAGGACGGCTGAGTAAAGGACAATGTTTCAGAAAACTTACTGTATAGGTAAATAATACGAATATTTATTTTCAGTCAATGACTTTACTATTAATGTATATAAGGTGCAAGTCCTTACATTACATGGTTTAATATTGTATGAACGTTTTCGTCGGTTTCATACCAACATCATCAGATACAACATTCTATATAGCAATATCATCACTAAGAGGTACATATGTCTCTTACTTACTTTACCTACAAATGGATTTTAAGGAACCCGAAAGTTCATTGCTGCCCTCACATAAGCCCGCCATCGGTCCCTATCCTGTGCAAGATTAATCCAGTCTCTATCATCACACCCCACCTCCCTCAAATACATTTTAATATTATCCTCCCATCTACGTCTCGGCCTCCCCAAAGGTCTTTTTCCTCCGGTCTCCCAACTAACACTCTATACGCATTGGTACATATGTCTCTACAAACTAAAATACAATATATATTAATAAACATACAATATGATAAAAACATTATAAAAACCAACATAATTAGGAGATAAATGTGTCTTTCTTGTGTGACTACACCCTACTGTCAAATGATTTAAAAGCACATGTGTGATTACAATACTTGTACAATATGTCTGCAGGTCTTCACTGATAAAATAATAAAAAATAAAATGAAATCTGTATACTATATTGTGTGAAGAGATGCATTACAGTTTTTGAACTACGTTAACTGATTTGCTCGTGCCCGTATTCTTGTTTTCTCATCACTGCACGTGTTTTCACCTTCTAAATGTATGTACCTCCTAATATATAGACTGAGGTTGTGCCTTGAGTCTAATTATTCAAAGTTGTTATGGATATCATTTGTATCCGACGATATATTTCAATATTAGGTTGTCTTATGACATATCGTCGGATACAAATGATATCCATAACAACTTTGAATAATTAGACTCAAGGCACAACCTCAGTCTATATATTAGGAGGTACATACATTTGGAAGGTGAAAAGGCGTGCAGTAATGAGAAAACAAGAATACGGGCACGAGCAAATCAGTTAACATACTGGGTGTTCATTTCAAAGTGTGTCATGACGTCACTGTTGTGAGTCAGCGATTTGAAGCGAGTTTCAGCTTTTATGTCAGAGAAGTTGCCTATTAAGGCGTTCAATCTGAACTTGAGAACGTGTACGGTATAACTTGAATGTCGTAGCAACAGATGGCGGTCTGTAAAGTCTGTGTGCTACCATAACCTCTTTCGAACTGTGTTTTGCGCGGGCAAGTCGTACCCAGGGTATTTGTTATCATCGGTTGCGTACGGCAACATTCCACAACACAAATCAAATGCTCCGTGTCCATGTTGACCGTCCAAGTTAACAAATACGTAAGTAATCGTCTTAACCCTCTCCCCATATCCCGACAGTAAGAAAAAAAACTCACTTCAGTACGTGTTTCCAAACAGTTCACATTCTTGCCACTACTGGCGTTACCGTACCGTAAGTAATCTTCAGAATGAACGCCGTACTTGATAGGCAACTTCTCTTGCATTTAGGTAATACGCCTCTGCGGAAGTGTAGGAAGATTGAATTCTCTAGGCTCATCGGCTAGCCACATGACGACATACAGCGAGCCATGACACATTTTGAACTGAACACCCAGTAGTTCAAAGACTGTAATGCATCTCTTCACACAATATAGTAAACAGATTTCATTATATTTTTTTATATTTTTACAAGTATTGTAATCACACGTGTGCTTTTTAATCATTTGACAGTAGGGTGTAGTCGCACAAGAAAGACACATTTATCTCCTAATTATGTTGGTTTTTATCATGTTTTTATCATATTGTATGCTTATTAATATATATTGTATTTTGGCTTGTAGAGACATATGTACCTGTCAGTGATGATATTGCTATATAGAATGTTGTATCTGATGATGTTGGTATGAAACCGACGAAAACGTTCATGCAATATTAAACCATGTAATGTAAGGACTTGCACCTTACATTAATAGTAAAGTCATTGACTGAAAATAAATATTCGTATTATATATCATAGACTTTCTGAAAATAATCAAAATGAATTGCAAAATATTACTGTACAGGCCTAGCTACTGTTAATATAACAATTTTATCGTCGAAATATTCAGAACTGTAAGTATCACACTATGATTAATGAATTCTCCACATTCTTATGATTAATTTTAACCCTTACTTGTTGTTCTATCTAATATAGTTTGTTCGTAATATGTTTTTGCCGGTACTCAATTTCTTAACTAGTTTCCGCTAGTTGCCGGCAGAGCAGTTCGAGTGGCACGCAGATTCTAACTTCCTTCAAGAAGCCCTATGGCCTAAGTATGCTCCAGCCAGAAAATCTAGAGTAGCAGCCTCAACTCGCTCGAATTTCAACGATTTTTATGATGTGCTAGGAAGTTTGTATGAGAAAGCAGAACTGAGTATCAACACAGTCTACTATATACAGTCACGAAGCTTGAGTTTTGAGGGTGCTAGAAACAATAGACTGTGACAGTACTATTTTTCATTGCCTGTAATGGGAAAACACGGAAATTTTACTTGAAGCAAGTAAAGCGATCGGTTTGGAAGTAAATCCCGAAAAGACAAAGTATATGATTATGTCTCGTGACGGGAATATTGTACGAAATGGAAATATAAATATTGGAGATTTATCCTTCGAAGAGGTGGAAAAATTCAAATATCTTGGAGCAACAGTAACAAATATAAATGACACTCGGGAGGAAATTAAACGCAGAATAAATATGGGAAATGCGTGTTATTATTCGGTTGAGAAGCTCTTATCATCCAGTCTGCTGTCCAAAAATCTGAAAGTTAGAATTTATAAAACAGTTATATTACCGGTTCTTCTATATGGCTGTGAAACTTGGACTCTCACCCTGAGAGAGGAACATAGGTTAAGGGTGTTTGAGAATAAGGTGCTTAGGAAAATATTTGGGGCTAAGCGGGATGAAGTTACAGGAGAATGGAGAAAGTTACACAACACAGAACTGCACGCATTGTATTCTTCACCTGACATAATTAGGAACTTGAAATCTAGACGTTTGAGATGGGCAGGGCATGTAGCACGTATGGGCGAATCCAGAAATGCATATAGAGTTTTAGTTGGGAGACCGGAGGGAAAAAGACCTTTAGGGAGGCCGAGACGTAGATGGGAGGATAATATTAAAATGGATTTGAGGGAGGTGGGGTATGATGATAGAGACTGGCTTAATCTTGCACAGGATAGGGACCGATGGCGGGCTTATGTGAGGGCGGCAATGAACCTTCGGGTTCCTTAAAAGCCATTTGTAAGTAAGTAAGTAAGTAAGTAATGGGCGATATTAGCGATCCTAGTGGTGAGCAACTATCTAATGTTTGCATATTTACTACGTATTGAGCTTCGCGACTGTATATACTAGACTGTGGTATCAAGCCTAATCTCATTTGGAATGTAAATGAAATAGGCTTTTCATTGGTTACCAAATCTAACAAAATTGTGTCCCAAAAAGGAGCAAAGTCTGTCTACCTTCAAACAATGGCAGAGAAAGGAAGAAGAACAATTGTCTTGCTAGCGGAAGCGGATTCGGATTAGGCCTAAATAGTTCTCATAATGATTTGTCTATCTTTGGTATAATGTTTAATGCAGATGTGTTAGATAAATTTATTAATTTAGAATTAATATGCAAGCCTTTCCCTGTTATTAATGTTAATAATTCAAGCCCAGTTGTTCTACATTTATTGGCTAGTTTGTTAATGTGTGTTCAGTTCATGTGTGTAAACATGTATTGATGTTTAGATTACATTAAAACATATTTTGAACTAAAAAGAGTATTCTTAAAAATTGCATAAGTGTTACTGCGAAATTATCCGAGCAGTACTGCGAATTTACACAAGTTCCTAAAACACACACATATCATCTCATGTTGTAGGTGTAGCTATTTTCCTGTTGAGATACACTTAAAAATATAACTTTGGAACCTACCACTAAAATGATGTCTAGTGATTAACTTCCGCATGAAGGAAGTTATTTTAGCATTTCTGGATATAACTATAGGCAGAAAACCTTAATACTGCAAAATTAGCCGAGTTTGCCTTACATAGAAATTCCAGTTCTATTCATAATAAAGTATTTGGTTTTCCCAAGAAACTAGTTCGATTAATTAAAATGTGTCTTAGTGAAACGTACAGCAGAGTCCTTATAAGTCAGTTTCTGTCAGATGCGTTTCCAATTCATTATGGGCTAAAGCAAGGAGATACACTATCACCTTTACTTTTTAACTTTGCTCTAGAATATGCCATTAGGAAAGTCCAGGATAACAGAGAGAGTTTGGAATTGAACGGGTTACATCAGCTGCTTGTCTATGCGGATGACGTGAATATGTTAGGAGCAAATCCACAAACGATTAGGGAAAACACGGGAAATTTACTTGAAGCAAGTAAAGAGATAGGTTTGGAGGTAAATCCCGAAAAGACAAAGTATATGATTATGTCTCGTGACGAGAATATTGTACGAAATGGAAATATAAAAATTGTAAATTTATCCTTCGAAGAGGTGGAAAAATTCAAATACCTGGGAGCAACAGTAACAAATATAAATGATACTTACTTACTTACTTACAAATGGCTTTTAAGGAACCCGAAGGTTCATTGCCGCCCTCACATAAGCCCGCCATTGGTCCCTATCCTGTGCAAGATTAAGCCAGTCTCTATCATCATACCCCACCTCCCTCAAATCCATTTTAATATTATCCTCCCATCTACGTCTCGGCCTCCCTAAAGGTCTTTTTCCCTCCGGTCTCCCAACTAACACTCTATATGCATTTCTGGATTCGCCCATACGTGCTACATGCCCTGCCCATCTCAAACGTCTGGATTTAATGTTCCTAATTATGTCAGGTGAAGAATACAATGCGTGCAGTTCTGTGTTGTGTAACTTTCTCCATTCTCCTGTAACTTCATCCCGCTTAGCCCCTAATATTTTCCTTAGCACCTTATTCTCAAACACCCTGAACCTATGTTCCTCTCTCAGAGTGAGAGTCCAAGTTTCACAACCATACAGAAGAACCGGTAATATAACTGTTTTATAAATTCTAACTTTCAGATTTTTGGACAGCAGACTGGATGATAAGAGCTTCTCAACCGAATAATAACACGCATTTCCCATATTTATTCTGCGTTTAATTTCCTCCCGAGTGTCATTTATATTTGTTACTGTTGCTCCAAGATATTTGAATTTTTCCACCTCTTCGAAGGATAAATCTCCAATTTTTATATTTCCATTTCGTACAATATTCTGGTCACGAGACATAATCATATACTTTGTCTTTTCGGGATTTACTTCCAAACCGATCGCTCTACTTGCTTCAAGTAAAATTTCCGTGTTTTCCCTAATCGTTTGTGTATTTTCTCCTAACATATTCACGTCATCCGCATAGACAAGAAGCTGATGTAACCCGTTCAATTCCAAACCCTGCCTGTTATCCTGAACTTTCCTAATGGCATATTCTAGAGCAAAGTTAAAAAGTAAAGGTGATAGTGCATCTCCCTGCTTTAGCCCGCAGTGAATTGGAAAAGCATCAGATAGAATCTGACCTATACGGACTCTGCTGTATGTTTCACTGAGACACATTTTAATTAATCGAACTAGTTTCTTGGGAATACCAAATTCAATAAGAATATCATATAATACTTCCCTCTTAACCGAGTCATAAGCCTTTTTGAAATCTATGAATAACTGATGTACTGTACCCTTATACTCCCATTTTCTCTCCATTATCTGTCGAATACAAAAAATCTGATCAATAGTCGATCTATTACGCCGAAAACCGCACTGATGATCCCCAATAATTTCATCTACGTACGGAGTTAATCTTCTCAAAAGAATATTGGACAAAATTTTGTACGACGTCAACAAAAGTGATATTCCTCGAAAGTTACCACAGTTGGTTTTGTCCCCCTTTTTAAAAATAGGTACAATTATGGACTCCTTCCATTGTTCTGGTACAATTTCCTTTTCCCAAATAGCAAGTACAAGTTTATAAATTTCGCTATATAATGCACTCCCACCCTCTTGTATTAATTCTGCTGGAATTTGATCGATACCTGGAGACTTGTACTTTTTCAGATTTTCTATCGCAATTTCGACTTCTGAAAGCGTGGGTTCGGGTATAAATGGCTCAGCAGTTTGTATTTCAATTTCGTCCCGAACATTTCTATTTGGCCTATGTACATTTAGTAGTTGCGCAAAATAGTTTTTCCATCTGTTTAGGATTGATGGAGAGTCTGCAAGCAAGTCACCATTCTCATCCTTGATCACGTTTACCCTTGGCTGATATCCGTTCTTAAATTCCTTTATACCCTTATATAAATCTCGAATGTTTTTATTCTTACTATTTGTTTCTACCTCATTCAGTTTTTCCTTCAAGTAACCTCTCTTTTTATTCCTAAGTGTACGACTTGCTTCCCGTCTTTCATTGAAATAATTATCTCTCTTCTCCTCAACTGGATCCTGTAAGAATTTCAATTTTGCCTGTTTCCTTCTTTCTACTACCATGCAACAATCTTCATCAAACCACGGTTTCTTTTTCTTAGTTTCATAATAACCTATGCTCTGCTCAGCTGCAATTTTGATACTATCTCTGATATTTTCCCACACGCTATTAACATCTAATTCTTTCTCAACTTCGTCGGAACTTTCTAAAGTGGCAAACCTATTCGAAATTTCGACCTGATAATTTTGCTTAGCTTCCTCGTCCTTTAATTTCAAAATATTGAATTTAGTAATATTAACTTGTTGCTCTACTCGTTTGGCTACTGATAATCTTTCTCTTAATTCTCCAAACACCAAATAATGATACTCGGGAGGAAATTAAACGCAGAATAAATATGGGAAATGCCTGTTATTATTCGGTTGAGAAGCTCTTATCATTCAGTCTGCTGTCAAAAAATCTGAAAGTTAGAATTTATAAAATAGTTATATTACCTGTTTTTCTTTATGGTTGTGAAACTTGGACTCTCACTTTGGGAGAGGAACATAGGTTAAGGATGTTTGAGAATAAGGTGCTTAGGAAAATATTTGGGGCTAAAAGGGATGAAGTTACAGGAGAAAGGAGAAAGTTACACAACACAGAACTGCACGCATTGTATTCTTCACCTGACATAATTAGGAACATTAAATCCAGACGTTTAAGATGGGCAGGACATGTAGCACGTATGGGCTAATCCAGAAATACATATAGAATGTTAGTTGGGAGGCCGGAAGGAAAAAGACCTTTGGGGAGGCCGAGACGTAGATGGGAAGGTAATATTGAAACGGATTTGAGGGAGGTGGGATATGACGATAGAGACTGGATTGATCTTGCTCAGGATAGGGACCTATGGCGGGCTTATGTGAGGGCGGCAATGAACCTTCGGGTTCCTTAAAAGCCAGTAAGTAAGTAAGTATTCATAATAAATATTGCTCTTTCTCTAAGTTGTCAGCGTGACACTCGGTCCGATTTATTCCCGACTCTAATGCTGGGAAAGAGCCTCCCCAACAGCAAGTATTTCCACCAAAAATTTCACAGCATTTGTTAGAATCCAAACTCATCACACTGCATTTTCTAATGCTAAGTCATATCCACCGCCAATAACCACTTTTTCTCCTGCAGTCCTCTATGCGGCGCCTTAGTTCACTCACGCCGGGTGTCGAGGCCGACGGTCATTTGTCATGACCCGGCGGTCCCCGAGACAACTCAACTGCCCGTCTTGTCTGCTCCTGACAGTGTATGAAAATAGTGAGCGCTCGCGATAATGATAGGGGTAGCGGCCACTCCCTCCGACACCGCACCCTTGTCTTGAGTCTGTTCCATTCATACACCCGCCCATTATTGACGCAAACTTCCTTCTCGCTCTCAGTGATGAACCGCGAACTCTGAGATGGCCCCAACCCTCCGTATTGCTGTACTGGTTAACACTAAAGTACTCATCTTGTTGCGTGTAAAGGTCATTCATTTTCTGCTTCTACTTTTTACCTAGCCTATCCATTAATTACACCGTGCTGCATTTTAATACTTTTTTTCTGATGATTTTCAACTGATAACTGATTCTTAACAGTTTTTTTTGTGCTCAATTACTAATTTTTATTGCATTTATCTGATGCATGTAACCTATAAGATAAAACATTGTAATAAATATAAATAGATCATTTTCTTAATTAATAACAGTGTATATCTCCAATAAATGATTCCTTAGCATCGCCACAGATACACTTGATTGTACTTGTCACTATCTCTTGTCACTAGAGAGTTCTTGAAATTTATATTTTCCCCGCCATTCATAAAATATTTTGATATTCATTTCATTCATTCATTTATTTTATTCCATAGATCTTACATGAGCAATGAAGCTTTAAGATGTGGAACAAGTCAAAATTTTACAATATTACAATTACAATTTTTACAAATGTTTATAGTCTTACAATTTAGTAATTTTCTACAATTTTCACAATTTTGTGCAATTTTTTACAATATTCTGGCGAGATGTAGTGAGATGAGGTGAGGTCCGAGGATTCGCCAAAAGATTACCCGGCATTTGCCTTTTGGTTGGGGAAAACCTCGGAAAACCCCAACCAGGTAATCAAATCAAAGGGGGGTAATCAAATCAAAGGGGGGTAATCAAATCAAAGGGGTTGATGCCAAGGACTCGCCATAGACCATCCGGTTTCAGTCCCACTTTCACAAAAGGGGAGATCTATAACTGAAACTAGATTAATATATTTCAGTATTATTTGTATTTATCCTGGTAATAATGAACAGTTTCACTCGTAGACATTTTGTTTTTGCAGCATTAACTTCCCATGATTGTACGAGAAGATTCGAAGAGAACGGCAGTTACGTAGACTTTCGGCTCCCCCTACTACCAATAATGCACAACACAATGTCAATACGGCGGTTGCTGTCGTCTGCGATACAACGAACTTTTCTGTTGATTTTCGAGTTCGTCATTTTTTCCGGTTACTATATGCTTATTTAAGTTGTGTTAACTCTCTCTAAGTGGTTTTATATTTTATTTTATCCGTCTTAGTATTCATTTTATTATTGTAAATATTTTTGTTTTATCACTATTATTACTATTATTATTATTATTATTATTATTATTATTATTATTATTATTATTATTATTATTAATTAATTATTTTGTATTACAATCTTTGTATCATTTCTGTCACCATTATTCTATTATTATTATTATTATTATTATTATTATTATTATTATTATTATTATTATTATTATTATTATTATTATTATTATTATTATTGTTACTATTATTTCTATCTTACTTACTTTCTTACAAATGGCTTTTAAGGAACCCGAAGGTTCATTGCCGCCCTCACATAAGCCCGCCATCGGTCCCTATCCTATGCAAGATTAAGCCAGTCTCTATCATCATACCCCACCTCCCTCAAATCCATTTTAATATTATCCTCCCATCTACGTCTCGGCCTCCCTAAAGGTCTTTTTCCCTCCGGTCTCCCAACTAACACTCTATATGCATTTCTGGATTCGCCCATACGTGCTACATGCCCTGCCCATCTCAAACGTCTGGATTTCAAGTTCCTAATTATGTCAGGTGAAGAATACAATGCGTGCAGTTCTGTGTTGTGTAACTTTCTCCATTCTCCTGTAACTTCATCCCGCTTAGCCCCAAATATTTTCCTAAGCACCTTATTCTCAAACACCCTTAACCTATCATCAGCATTATTATTTGATCCCTGTAAAATTTATGTAGACTACTGGACTGTACCCGAGCACGAGCATACTGTATGCTCATTTCGGGTATCTATACATATGTATTCATTTCAAATGTAAATTGTAAATAAATTTGAATTTGAATTTGAATTTAAAAAAATTCGAAACAGACCTCCAAATAGCCGTATCACATCAGAATTTTTCACAAATCACAAAAAAACAAAATATCTAAAAACAATATTTTTACAGGCAAATAGGCCTATATCGCGTTCATGTGTTAATACGGGTAAATAAGAGTTTGTGACAAACTTAGAATATTAACTAAACAACAAAGCTAGCAGCATAATATTTACACTCATGTAACCTTACCTTGACCCTACGTGCACCTCACTCCTGTTGGAATTTCAGTTTCCTTGACTTCCTGGAAGGCATTTCTGAAGAATTGTTCTCTTAAGCATTCAGCAGTAATCAGCCAATATACTCATACACACTTTCCTTGGTATCTAGTTTCCATTCTTTGATGACCCGACGAAACCTTTCACCATGTTCCTCACTAAAAGCGCCTAAGTTCTCGGGAAAATAATTGAGGTGCTAATGTAGAAAATGAACTTTGACACCCATATTGAAGCCCAAGGTTCTGAAGTTATCCAACATAATTTCAACCGTTTATTTGTAATTGGGGCCTTTATAGTTTACCAAGAAATTATTTACTATCATTTTGAAGTTATTCCAAGGATTCTTTCCTGAATCACACATAACAGCGTCAAAATATTTGTCTAAAATTAATTTACGTACCTGGGGGGCCTACAAAAATTCCAGGCATGACTTTATCATAACTGATTGAGGAAATTTTTCAATCTTCAATTCCATTCGTCATATTCTAAAGCAGAGGGAGCCTAAATATTCCATGCTTGTGAAATTTGAACGTAATAATTAATTAGTAAAACCTGTATTAATATTAATATCAATACATAATTCATAATAATATGTATGATAAGACTTTCCTGTGTTAAATTCCAACGTACCTCGTTTACATGTTTCGACCTATTTATGCGTCATCTTCAGAACTGGTCGTTGTTGGTCTTGGCGCCACTTGTTCTGTTTCCTGTGAGGATGTGTTCCTGTGGTATAATGTAGAGTCAAAGAGTGTGTGTGTTTTGAAGTTGAGTCGTGTGTTGAGAATTTCGTTGCGGTGTGTTTTTGTGTGTCTGTATATTTCATATTGTTCTAGTGTGTTTAGTTTCTGGCTTTTTGGTTGGATGTGCAGTATTTCCATGTCCATGTCCATGTGTTGATGTCTCTGTGAGTATGGTTAGCATTTGTGATGTGTTCTGCATATGTGGAAGTGTTTTGTAATTTTGTTATGGCTGTGATGTGTTCTTTGTAACGTGTTTGAAACGATCTGCCTGCCTGTCCTATGTAGAAGTTGTTGCAGGTGTTACATTTGAGTTTGTATACGCCTGTGTGGTTGTATTTGTTTGTTTGTGTTGTTTGTGTGTTGAGATGTTTTTGTAGAGTGTTATTTGTTCTGTATGCGATTTTGTAATTTAATTTCTTGAATGAGGTTGCAATTTTGTGTGTGTGTTTTTGTTTTCGTATGTTAGCGTGATGTATTTTTTGTGTTCTTGTGTTTGTGTTGTATTCTTATGTTTTTTGTGATTATCTTTTGTCTTACGTATTATGCTGTCTATTATGTTGGGGTTGTATCCGTTTTCTTGTGCTATGTATTTGATTGTGTCTAGTTCTTCGTTGTAATCATGTTGGTTCATTGGTATGTTGAGTAGTCTGTGTACCATTGTTCGGAATGCAGCTTGTTTGTGTTGTGTGGGGTGGTTGGATGTGTTGTGTATGTGTGTTGTTGTTGTTGTGGGTTTTCTGTATACTTTGAATGTGTGTTTGTTGTCTACTTTTGTTACTGTGATGTCTAGAAAATTTTTGGATTTGTTGTTTTCAATTTCTAATGTGTAGTGTAGCTTTGGGTGTAGGCCTATTTTGTTTATGTGTTGATGTAGGTTTTGGATCTGTCTTTTGTTTCCTTTGTATAGTATTAGTATGTCATCTACGTATCTGTGCCAATATATGATGTTGTCTGCGTGTTTGTTGTTGTCTTTGTTTAGTATGTATGTCTGTTCTATGTGGTGTAAGAATATTTCTGCTAGTATGCTAGATATGGGTGATCCCATGGGTAGGCCTTCGGTTTATTATTATTATTATTATTATTATTATTATTATTATTATTATTATTATTATTATTATTATTATTATTTCAATACATTGTATTGTGACTTTACCCTCTTTGGTGATATCTGGTATTTGTTGGCAACACCGAGAAGCCGGCCAAATTAGCCTTTTAAGAACTACTCACTATAGTTAAGGCCAACCGTTACAGATGATAGATGAAATTGGTGAAAGGTGGAGTATATGTGTGAAATGAAACAGGGGAACGGGAGTATCCGAAGAAAACTCCTGTGCAATGGCTGCTTCTCCACCACATATTACACTACATCCTAGCCAGGGTTCGAACCATTGTTCATTTGGCTTAAGATACAGCTGCACAAATGAGAATAATTTAAAACAGGAATAAATCTAATCTCACCAGAGCTTTTGTATCAGTACCTTAATCTCTATTCTGCTTCGCAGCATCTTCGAACGGACGTGATCAATTTTGTTGTAGCATCCACTGTACGCATTATAGAAAAGGGCGTATAAGACAGATCTGATTCCCATCGTATTAATTGTTCGCTCCGGTCAGTGAATATGCAATTAAATTGTTTCATTTCGGGGCCTCTTGCCTGCCCGTGTCAAACATGACAGAAACGCGGGCTTCCAACGCGCATTTTCCATTAGCCAGAATCGACCAATAGGGGCGTTGTCACGTTGGAATAAAATTACCGAGAGGCTACCTGCATGCCGTAGGCATCAGCTCATGTGCGAGATACGGGTTCGATCACCGGTGACATCTAAAAATGTATGTTGAGCAAACACGGTGTTTGGAACAGTCTCTGTCGGGATGCTTCTACTTCGCTGTTGCTGTTTGTTCATCGCTCTATAATTTACAATCAAATCGCTGACTCTATGAAGTCCAAGTAGCCAATAACTCTCACAAGCAAACGTTCTGATAGGGGCAGATAAAAAAGTTAAATTTTTTTCTTCCACAATGTTAATAATGTCAAGAGAAGTGCTTATACAAATTTTGTCCACTCCACCGCAATTACGAGGCCGTCCAGAAAGTGATTTTCCCTGGGGCCGTTTATAGAAAAAAGCACAATTCCATAGAAATATTTATTGAAACAGATACAGCAATTGTTGCGCTATTTGTCAACATATCCCCCACTGGAATTGAGACATTTGTCATACCATAGGATCAATTTTTGTGTCGTAGAAGTCAGCAGCCTCAAATCGGAACCAGCGTTTGACTGCATCTGCACCTCTCTCTGTCGATCCCATGATATGAGAAATATCTCAATTCCGATGGAAAATATGTTGAAAAATAGCGCAACAATTGCTGTGTCCGTTCCAATAAATTTGTCCAATGAAATTGTGTTTTTTTTTCTGTTAGCGGCCCCTGGTGAACGTATTTTTTAAGGCCCTCGTAATTGCCGTTGAGTGGCCAAAATTTGTATAAGCACTTCTTTTGACATTATTAATATGGTGGAAGAAAAAAATGTAACTTTTTTATCTGCCCCCATCAGAACGTTTGCTTGTCAGAGTTTTTGGTGAGCTGTAAATCACCAATTAATATTTGAGGAGAAAAACTCGCTCCGGCGCCGGGGATCAAACCCGGGTCCTTGGTTCTACGTACCAAGCGCTCTGACCACTGAGCTACGCCGAATTCAATCCACAACACCGGATCGAATTCTCCTCCTTCAATGTTTCCCTTAATGGCCTGACTCCAAGTTAGGCATGTATGCTGACGTATATGTCCAATGTCAACTGACATTAGCTATACTAGGAGCGCACTCAACTGAGTGACTTGTTTGACTGAGTGCGCTCCTGGTATAATAATAATAATAATAATAATAATAATAATAATAATAATAATAATAATAATAATAATAATAATAATAATAATAACAATAATAATAATGGCTTTATTTAACCTGGCAGAGTTAAGGC
This sequence comes from Periplaneta americana, assembly GCF_040183065.1. Classification (NCBI taxonomy): domain Eukaryota; kingdom Metazoa; phylum Arthropoda; class Insecta; order Blattodea; family Blattidae; genus Periplaneta; species Periplaneta americana. The sequence goes on along the minus strand of NC_091131.1, from coordinate 33,097,817 downwards.
CGTAAGGCCTTCTCTTACTCTCAACCAGGATTAAAACTTGCTTACACAGTTGAACATAAAACTAGATCAGAATTAAGTAATTACATACTGATACATAATGAGATCAAAAGAGGTAGTTACATAAAATTTACTTCATAATGGCAGTTGACATTGGACATACACGTCAACATATATGCCTAACATGGAGTCAGACCATAAAGGGAAGCATTGAAGGAAGAGAATTCGATCCGGTGCTGTGGATTGAATTCGGCGTAGCTCAGTGGTCAGAGCGCTTGGTACGTAGAACCAAGGACTCGGGTTCGATCCCCGGCGCCGGAGCGAGTTTTTCTCCTCAAATATTAATTGTCAATATTACAGATATTATACTGTACTTACTTACTTACTCGCTTTTAAGGAACCCAGAGGTTCATTGCCGCCCTCACATAAGCCCGCCATTGGTCGCTATCCTGAGCAAGATTAATCCAGTCTGTATCATCATATCCCACCTCCCTCAAATCCATTTTAATATTACGTCTCGGCCTCCCTAAAGGTCTTTTCCCTTCGGCCTCCCAACTAACTAACACTCTATTTCTATGCATTTCTGGATTCGCCCATACGTGCTACATGACCTGCCCATCTCAAACGTCTGGATTTAATGTTCCTAATTATGTCAGGTGAAGAATACAATGCGTACAGTTCTGTGTTGTGTAACTTTCTCCATTCTCCTGTAACTTCATTCCTCTTAGCCCCAAATATTTTCCTAAGCACCTTATTCTCAAACACCCTTAACCTATGTTCCTCTCTCAAAATGAGAGTCCAAGTTTCACAACCATAAAGAACAACCGGTAATATAACTGTTTTATAAATTCTAACTTTCAGATTTTTTGACAGCAGACTGGATGATAAAAGCTTCTCAACCGAATAATAATAGGCATTTCCCATTTTTATTCTGTGTTTAATTTCCTCCGGATTATCATTTATATTTGTTACTGTTGCTCCAAGATATTTGAACTTCTCCACTTCTTCAAAGGATAAACTTCCAATTTTTATATTTCCATTTCATACAATATTCTCGTCACGAGACATAATTACATACTTTGTCTTTTCGGGATTTACTTCCAAACCTATCTCTTTACTTGCTTCCAGTAAAATTCCCGTGTTTTCCCTACTCGTTTGTGGATTTTCTCCTAACATATTCACGTCATCCGCATAGACAAGCAGCTGATGTACCTAACCCGTTCAATTCCAAACCCTCTCTATTATCCTGGACTTTCATAATGGCATACTCTAGAGCAAAGTTAAAAAGTAAAGGTGATAGTGCATCTCCTTGCTTTAGCCCACAGTGAATTGGAAACACATCTGACAGAAACTGACCTATACGGACTCTGCTGTAAGTTTCACTGAGACACCTTTTTAAGTAATCGAACTAGTTTCTTGGGAATACCAAATTCAATAAGAATATTATATAAGACTTCTCTCTTAACAGAGTCATATGCATTGATTAAAGTTCTCTTTAACACTTTGTTAAAACCATAAAATTTACTTAGTCTTACGTTAAAAAAGTGTAAAATTGTTAAAAAAGGCATATACCTTCGGCAGACGGCCCGTTTCGACGCTATGTCACGTCATCTTCAGTGTCTCTTGAACCACTAGTGATCTTGACTCTATGATGTGCATTTGTCGATGGTAGGGGTGGGGGTGTGTTGTTCCTATGGTGGGGGCTGGCTGTTTGTGTGTTATGATGTATTATGACGTCGAATAATGTGTGTGTATTGAACTCCAATTGTGTGTTAAGTATATATTGTGGGTATGCTATTGTATTCTTATATATTTCGTACTGTTCTAGGATGTTTAATTGTGAACAATAATCATGACTACAATAATATAGAAACAGATATGGAAATTTTACACATCACACCGAAAAGTTCACAATTAAACATCCTAGAACAGTAGGAAATATACAGGGACATCATTTTATTTTTACTTCAATTTTTATTGTACCTGCGTTTCTGAATGTACTTGACTCCCATCCCTTTCACTAATGTCCTTGCTAACATCAGTCACACAAACTTACGGCCGCTGTTGCTAGCAGTGAAATAAACAGTACAGAATACAGCGTGTTTCAGAAATATGTTGCATTTTCTATAGAAGAAAGTGCTTATATTATAGAAGTTTATTTTCACAGAGGTATCGTGTGTAGCATAACTGAATTTATCTGTGTGGACTGAGCACAAGTGAAGATTAGAGTTACCGAAAGTACGTTACCCTGTAATACTGTACGGTACTTAATAGCATTATTTAAACAAGAATTTCGTTTTACTGTTTGTAGGTATGAAGGACGATGATGGAAACTGGAATTACAATATAACCGAATGTGAACAACAGTTTTTTTCACAATTTCCTGATTATATCATTATGAAATATTTTCGTAGAAATGTCATTAATCAGGTAGATAAATTTAGAGCAACAGAGTGTACAGAAAGAAAGAAAAGTGTAAGATGGCCAACGAAGGTGACAGAAGATTATGATAAAGAAAGGATGCACCGAGATCCTAATAAGTCGGTCAAGAAGTTAGCTGTAGAAATTGGGATTTCTTACGGAAGTGTTCACAAAATTCTCAGGAATAAATTAGGTTAGTAATGTGCTGGATAAAGTAGACATTACATAATGAATATAACCGCCTGAAGAGTTGAGTTTGTGAAAAAAAAATTGTTACTATTCTGCTATTTTTTTATAAAATACCGTAAAAGTAATGATCAAACTGAAAATCGTAATACTGTATTTCCCTGTAACATAAATGGATACACTACTTTTCTCTCCTCCTATAGCTAGTAAAATGATTTGTTTACATATTGCACTAGTAACACCAAACTCCTGTAATGGAAGGGGGGTAACAGTGTTTCCGAGTATAGCCAGGTTAATGTTAAAAATGTTGGTAAAAAGATAGTGATGTCCCTGTATAAGAACACAATAGCATACCCACAATATATACTTAACACACAATTGCAGTTCAAAACACACACATTATTCGACGTCATAATACATCATAACACACAAACAGCCAACCCCCACCATAGGAACAACACACCCCCACCCCTACCATCGATAAATGCACATCATAGAGTCAAGATCCCAGTGGTTCAGTCTGTCGAAGGTATATGTCTTTTTTTTTTAACAATTTTACACTTTTTTAACGTAAGACTAAGTAAATTTTATGGAGTCATATGCGTTTTTGAAATATATGAATAACTGATGCACTATATCCTTACACTCCCATTTTTCTCCATTATCTGTCGAATACAAAATATCTGGTTAATAGTTGATCTATTACGCCTAAAACCACACTGAGAATTTGAGGTCTTATCTCATAAAATAAAATTTTGCTGTCACAAAATTGTACAAAATAAAAATACTTACTATTATTTGTTACCTATTTTTGTCTATTTAAATCATCATCTTACTTTTCTTTCCAGAGCCGAATTTAAGGACTCGAGATCGGTGCTGTTCTTTTAAGTAATTGCTGGCTGGAATGTGACGTGGGTGCCCCTGGTAGCAGTCCATCCAGCTCCCTGCATTAGCATATTCAAATGAGACATCATTCCGTCAGGTGGGTCCGCAACATCTCTCTTCACTATCGGGCCCAGATATCTATTATCTTCATTGCTATTCCCCTTATCTGTCACCTGGGATCTCATCTCATTTCATTCGCCTTGAATAAACAATTGAATCTCATATCGTTTTCTCCATGGAAACCCCGAGGAACGAGTTAGCGATGCTCCATTGTCTCATCTTATCTTTCTGACTCTTCATTCATGACCACGGGGAACATTTATTGAATATTTGTTTCTCGGTTAACTTAACGATGATGCTATCAACTGTACAATTCAGTGGCATCCAGTACCGCGTATATTTTACAACACGTTATGAATTCAGCATAAAATCTTATACAAAATAAACATTTTCTCCCTCGCGGCTAAAATATTAGTTTTCTGCTTGAAACGCTTGCAGAATAACTTTCGGCTCAAGGAAGAAAAATTTGAGAATTATCTCGATTTTAATGGACCTGGGTATGTGTCCATACTTAATTACATTGTCTTCGGCATTAAACTAATAATTTATTCGCTACTTAATCTTCTTTTAATATTGGCTAGAAATTGAGCGGTAGTAGTGGTGACAGTATTATTATTGTTACTAGCCATACCCGTTCGCTTCGCTGCATGTGTTAAAAATAAATATAAAGTAATTACATTATTAAAAGCTTTCCACTTGCTCTACTGCCTCATTTAAAATTCGCAAGTTCATTTTCTGTAGTTTTCTTTCTATGATCATACTCTTCATCTTATTTATCTTCATCCCATTCCGCTTACAGCTGTCATTTAGCTTCAGTAACATATCCTTTAGTATCGTCCCCTCTTCTGCTAACAACGCCATATCATCAGCAAATCTTATGCACTTTATTCTTCTTCCTCCTACTATATCCTGACTTTGAGTCGTTGTTTCATATAAATATTACTGAACAGTCTTCTTTCTTTTCAATTCACACAAATTTTCTTTAGGATCCCCATCAGTTTATTCTAATCCACTCTGTCGAAAGCCTTTTGTAAGCCTACATATACTACATACACGTCTTTATTCTTCTGTAGATATCTTCCTCCGATTGTTCGTAGCAGTCCAATTGCATCTCTCGTACCTTTTCTCTTCCTGAAGTCAAACTGCTCGTAGCAGTCCAATTGCATCTCTCGTACATTTTCTCTTCCTGAAGCCAAACTGCTCGTAGCAGTCCAATTGCATCTCTCGTACCTTTTCTCTTCCTGAAGCCAAACTGTTCGTAGCAGTCCAATTGCAGCTCTCGTACCTTTTCTCTTCCACAAGTCAAACTGCTCGTAGCAGTCCAATTGCATCTCTCGTACCTTTTCTCTTCCTGAAGCCAAACTGCTCGTAGCAGTCCAATTGCATCTCTCGTACCTTTTCTCTTCCTGAAGCCAAACTGTTCGTAGCAGTCCAATTGCATCTCTCGTACCTTTTCTCTTCCTGAAGTCAAACTGTTCGTAGCAGTCCAATTGCATCTCTCGTACGTTTTCTCTTCCTGAAATCAAACTGCTCGTAGCAGTCCAATTGCATCTCTCGTACCTTTCCTCTTCCTGAAGTCAAACTGCTCGTAGCAGTCCAAATGCATCTCTCGTACCTTTTCTCTTCCTGAAGTCAAACTGCTCGTAGCAGTCCAATTGCATCTCTCGTACCTTTTCTCTTCCTGAAGCCAAACTGCTCGTAGCAGTCCAATTGCATCTCTCGTACCTTTTCTCTTCCTGAAGTCAAACTGCTCGTAGCAGTCCAATTGCATCTCTCGTACCTTTTCTCTTCCTGAAATCAAACTGCTCGTAGCAGTCCAATTGCATCTCTCGTACCTTTTCTCTTCCTGAAGTCAAACTGCTCGTAGCAGTCCAATTGCATCTCTCGTACCTTTTGTCTTCCTTGAAGTCAAACTGCTCGTAGCAGTCCAATTGCATCTCTCGTACCTTTTCTCTTCCTGAAGTCAAACTGCTCGTAGCAGTCCAATTGCATCTCTCGTACATTTTCTCTTCCTGAAGCCAAACTGCTCGTAGCAGTCCAATTGCATCTCTCGTACCTTTTCTCTTCCTGAAGCCAAACTGCTCGTAGCAGTCCAATTGCATCTCTCGTACCTTTTGTCTTCCTGAAGTCAAACTGCTTGTAGCAGTCCAATTGTATCTCTCGTACCTTTTCTCTTCCTGAAGCCAAACTGCTTGTAGCAGTCCAATTGCATCTCTCGTACCTTTTCTCTTCCACAAGTCAAACTGCTCGTAGCAGTCCAATTGCATCTCTCGTACCTTTTCTCTTCCTGAAGCCAAACTGCTCGTAGCAGTCCAATTGCATCTCTCGTACCTTTTGTCTTCCTTGAAGTCAAACTGCTCGTAGCAGTCCAATTGCATCTCTCGTACCTTTTCTCTTCCTGAAGTCAAACTGCTCGTAGCAGTCCAATTGCATCTCTCGTACATTTTCTCTTCCTGAAGCCAAACTGCTCGTAGCAGTCCAATTGCATCTCTCGTACCTTTTCTCTTCCACAAGTCAAACTGCTCGTAGCAGTCCAATTGCATCTCTCGTACCTTTTCTCTTCCTGAAGCCAAACTGCTTGTAGCTGTCCAATTGCATCTCTCGTACCTTTTCTCTTCCTGAAGTCAAACTGCTCTTCTTCTAATTTCTAATTAGCAACATTCTAACTTATTAGCAATATTCCATACTAAACTTATTTTTCACTCTACTTATGTCGAACATGGAGTAAGGCCACTAAGGGAAACTACCAAAGGAGAAAAATTCGATCCGGTGCTGTGGATTGAGTTTCGGCGTAGCTCAGTGATTAGAGCACTCAGTTCGTAGAAGTAGAACTGGGGGTCCCGGTTTCGATCCCCGGTGCCAGAGAGAATTTTTCTCCATTAATAACCAATGGTAAAAAAAAGTAATTTACACAATATTATATTTTAATTCGTGGCTAAAATAATTTCTGTTCTGTAGATTTTCAGGTAGTTGTTTCCTTGAAGGTTGGTGGTCTGCCGGACGATCTTGATTGTTAACCATTTGAATTTTTAGTCTTGAATATTACACAGTTAACACTGATGGTATGGATTCGTCCTCAGAGTACTGCACTTTATACAGGCTTTCTCTTTCCACAAATGCTGTGTAACAATAATAATCATCTCATCGTCTCTGGACAGCGCTGCAGTTGGGAAGAAACGTTAAAATTGACCCCTGGAATAAAATTACGATTAATTCCAACTACCGACGCTATCTGCGAGGTGTTTACACAGCAGCAGATGATAACACAGCGGTCCGCGCTACAATTAATCATGCTGTGATGTTCTCGGGTTCGTGACTCCGATGAGGTGCCAGACGTGTTATTTCCGATTCGATTAAGCACCGGCCTTAATTTCTCCACGTGAGCAGGAAATGTGCGTCACGTGTTGGGAACTCCGCCTTTCTCAGCAGTAGTTCCCACCATGTGGCCACGTTTTCCACCACAAAAGACGATCGCGGATTGCAGCCCGGTTGCAGAACGTACAGATTATCTGAAGGCGATCAATTCTGATCATGATTTCATTTGATTCACTCCAACATGTAATGTTAAACAATGGACCATATTTCACTGTAGAACAAAGTGTGACCTTTTAGGACACCAGATTTCGATTCCAGGCATGAAAGTTTAGATTTATCAGTATAGCCCTTCCAAATGAACTACATGTGAAACTCTTATCTTATGTTTCAAGCAACGACGTAATTAGGAACATTCTGCGTTGTGTAACTTTCTCCATTCTCCTGTAACTTCATTCCTCTTAGCCCCACATATTTTCCTAAGTACTTTATTCTCAAACACCCTTAACTTCTGTTCCTCTCTAAAAGTGACAACAAGTTTCACAACCATACAGAACAACCGGTAATATAACTGTTTTATAAATTCTAACTTTCAGCTTTTTTGAGAGCAGACTGGATGACAAAAGCTTGTCAACCGAATAATAACAAGCATTTCCCATATTTATTCTGCGTTTAATTTCCTCCTGAGTGTAATTTATATTTGTCACTGTTGCTCCAAGATATTTTAATTTTTCCCCTCTTCAAAGGAAAAATTTCCAATGTTTATATTTCCATTTCGTACAACATTCTGGTCATGAGACATAATCTTGTACTTTGCCTTTTAGGGATTTACTTCCAAAATAGTTGGGTCATTTGCAGAATTTGTATAACAAATGACGTCAATCAAGTCATACCTTTCCCATTATTTCATTTATAACGATATAATTATAAATTGTATAACAGTGAGTAGTTTCAATACTAATGTAGTAAAGGTCACAAGAATTATTTCGTACATGTGAAATATCTCACGAGAATAAAATAAAATTCTCATAGTAACAGCTAAAATGCCATGTCCATACTGGTTACGTATTTAAAATGGAGCATGATTATGTTCAGATAAAGGTTTGTTTAATAATGTAATTAAGAAAAAATTAAAGAAACATTTGATATTATCAAAACTTCTTCAATTATGTCTGAGTTTATATTTTCTTAAATATGATTGCATAATTACTCTAGTCCAGTAAATCAGTTACACCATTCTGTTCTTATGGATACACAGTTGAAAAAGAAATCCCACAGATGTCAGCACAACCCAGAATGATGTACAAAGAGACATCTTGACTGTACTGCTATGTTCACTCATTTTGATTTGGCGAGTTTGTGTTTTAGCCTGAGCGTGCATTTTTACTCTGTCAGATCTGTTTGTGTTGTGTTTTCCACAAATAACAACATATGAAGTCAAGATCAAGAGGACATAATAGTACACGTGTGCAGTAGTTAAGTTGCTCATTTGAAGATTTTTAAGCAAACAAATGTTAGTTAGCACATGCTTATGTTTGCTGTATCATGTCTGTTACCTGTCAGATATGTTACTCCATGTCATGTCTGTTACATCATTTAAAACAGTGCCTTAATTTTTTCTAATTATCTATTATTAAAGAAACTAAGGCTCAAATATCTTAGTCTTAAGGGCAATCTACTAAGATAACTGTTACTGAAAGAATTGTTTTCTGTTAGTTACTGAATAAGTTATTAGCTTTATATTAGATAACAGATCTGATATTAAGATATTTAAAATTTATTTATTTATTTATTTTATTGCTAGTAAGTTTGATATGAATACAAGTTAATAAATACAATTAAAAGATAAATTACCCCACTCCTGAATGAGTAAGACTCGTGCTCAGGAGGGGATTCCAATACAGACAAAAATAAAATTAAAATTGAGAGTGAATACAGATTAAATAGTGTTTAATATGTGTAAACCCAAACTGTAAATCCAATACAATTTTTTTTTAATTTTTTCATTAATTTGGAGAGGATTCGTGGTTGAAATATTATTGGAATAAAATTTGTTTAATAATCTGGGACGTTGACTCAAGCTATGATAAAAAGCTCCATTGGTTTTACATTTTAGTTCAGACAAACGCAGAGAATTCATATTTTTAGTTCTATATCTATGTATGTACCTTTCAAAGTTATTAAAATTTCTATTAAAATATTTTAATAAAATAAAATAATACATTTGTTTAATGTTGAAAATTTTGAAATGTTTAAACAACAATTCAGTTGGGTAATCTTTCTGCTTTTTTAAACAAATTTTTAATATTTTTTTGTAGGAAAATTATAAAAAAGTTGGATTTATAAGTTCCACCCCAACCTATATTACCATACATAAATATAGATTGAAATAATGCTAAATAAATTACAAGTAAACAGTTAAGTGACAAAATATTTCTTAGAATAACAAAGTAACATAATGTTTTACGTAATTTATTACAAATATAATGAATATGATTATTCCATTTTAAATGATTATCAATAATTGCAATTTATATCGGAGCAATCAGAATTAATATTTGTTCATTTTTGATCTGAAGTTAATTGTTACTATTCTGAGACTTATGCACTGTTTAAAGAATATCTGATATAAAAAATGAAGGAATTCTATTTCTATAAAAGATCCATTGTGTTGTCCTGTAACATACCTGACATTTAGCTGTGTCATCAAACATTCATTGATACTTGTAGAGAATGCTGTAAAGTAAGTTGAGTGTAGACCTACAGTGGCTGATTATTAGGGGCCGGATTTTTATGTAATATCAAGATGTGAAATATATTTATATTTATGTAAGAAAAACAAGCTGAATTTGTACCAAAATATGTAAAATCTTGAAAATATTTAATATCAGTATCTGGCAGTTATAGGATAGGTAAAACTCTCCAGTTGTGATTTCATAGAGCTCCCGACTCTTTTACCGCACACTTGACCCATTACTATTTTTCCATCTGTAGTGAGAGCTTCGTTCATCGCAATCCATGATTTTATTTTTGTCGGAAGGGTTGAAGAAAAAGGGCCATTTTAGTTAGTTGAAAGCAGTAGATAAACTCACTTGCACTTTATACTGTAAGTACTAAAACTAGAGAACTGAATGAAATGAATGACTCGACAGTAGGGGAGATTGTTGTACCTTTAGCATAGTGTACCTTTGAAAATTTTTTGTTTTTTGTTTTTTTTTTTTATTTTTGCTGCTATCTAGAGGACTAAAAATGAAGCATATTGTAGAGAAAGCCGCTAAGTAGCTCTGGTCATAGTTTCAGTTTGATTTATTGCAAAGTGTGAGTTCCGTGGACAAAAGAATTTTTTTAGTACCAAAAGTAAACATTTCGTTCATTGATATATGTTTTCTAACACAAAACCAGATTGTATTTGTTAATATCTTTCAAGTACGGTGTGTTCCCTATCATCTGGTGAGTAATAACGTATTTTAATTTCCATGATTTATTTGACTCTCTTAGTTTTCGGAGCCATATTTGTTTAAACGTGCACCCTCTTGTACCTTTGAACACAAAACATCTTCTACCATGGAACATGTTCCAAATTACACGATACTATCGGTTTTTGTTTTTCTTTTATTTTAAGGTCATGTCACGAAGTAAGTCTGGAGTTAAAGAGGTCCCCAATTGATTCGGATATCTTGAAGAAAGCTGTTGAAGCAGTTATTGCTTCTCCACAAAATAAAATCTCAATCAGAGAAGCCTGCTCTGGTATGATTGAAAATACATTTTAAATATGATTGTCAGTTTTTACAGCTTATATTCCCACCTATATTCCATGTGTTCCAACTTATGTTCCAAGGTGCATGATTCTGTTGTACCTTTGAACACATTACATATCTCTTCATTTTATTTTTTCCATCCTTAATAGATCTGTAAAACAGGAAAATACATACAGGAAGTTGTAAAGGAATCTTCAATAATTATTTCAAGCATTTTTTAATTTAAAAAATTTAACTTCCCAAAATTAAAAAAAAATGTGAAAAGTGTTTAAAGGTACAACAGTCTCCCCTACTGCAAGCACTGTTTCGTTTTTCTAGATTAGGAGAAAATAAGAGGTGATGTGGGACACATGCATTTTAGCTGCTCCCTGTATAAGAAACAAGTACTTACTAATACCTCAAACTATAGGCATTTACAAACTGTTGTTTGAAAATCGACATTCCTGTCTCATTCAGAAGGGTAGGAATGTTCCAGCCGAGAACCATACTTTCTAATTGCTCGGAAAATCCCATTTCCGTATACATCTACTAAATTTAAAGTAAAGAGGTCAAGCAATAATCTGAAAAGCTATTTATTTTAATCGTTTAATATCATTTCAGTTTGTTCTTTTACTCCAGCTTCTTTTCAAAAGTCGGCTACTTTATTGCAGCTCATGTCAGACTTGACACGGGTTTTCCCCGGAAGGATTAGAAAGAGGGTGGGTAAGGTTGCAAATTGCATGGGAACGGCTTGTTAGACGTGTGCAGAACATTTATAGTTCGAGACAAATCATGTCGTCCTCATCTCACTCCACCGCATGAAGGCAACGCTACTTTCTGAATGATTTCTACAATACAAGGTAGTTGTATGACAAAGGTTGCCTTTTGTTCACTCATATTTACAGTGGGCGATATGGGGTGAGTGCTTCTATTACTTCCTGGAACTAAGGACGTTACGTTTCGTCCCGAAATATATACTTTCTTGGGTAGGTAAAAAGATTTTTTAAATCTGTGTATTTCAAATTGTAAACTTCCCCGGCAGAAGTTTTTTTCCCCCCTTTTAGAGAAGTAAAAATGAATAAAACCCCTAAATATGTAGATTTATGTCATACCAAGCCATAATATGTAATGTGGGGTAAATATGTAAAAATATGTAGTATCACATTTTAATATATTAATGATAATTACAAGATTCGCAGAGATCTGTTTTTCATATAAGGTTAGGTTGAAAGTAATATAATATGTAATTACATAAAAATCCGGCCCCTACATATTACTATGGCTGAGATATTGCACTGTATTAATACATGCAGAATATGCACTAAATAGTACTTTAATTATGACGTTCTCAATCGTCCATTTGTTATACAAATTTTGCAAATGACCCAGTTACAAAATTATAGCAATTTATAATCACGGAATCTTTCTGTGGACACAGTGTTTTTTCTGTAATATTTAGTTCGTGTATTTTCGTAACATTTCCAAGTAGTCGTTTGCAATACAATTAAAGATATCCTATAGAGAGAATTAATTTATTTTTTGCTCATCTCCGAGCACGAAATCAACAACTTGTAATCCAGCCGCTTGGTGACAAATTAAGAATTCAAGAAGGGTGGTAAATAGGGGGCGGGGACACAAACTAGACTGCCCTGTCAGCAATTTGGCCCACAAGTGTTCGGTGTCCGGTCCGGACAGGTCGCACTGCCACATTCCTACAACAGCCTCATCTTTGTCCTCGACTGGTTAAGTTCATTGAATACTGCATGTCGGATAAATTTCTCTCTCCTCCCACCGAACTTCTTCTTCTTTTTCCAGCTCGAAGCCGACGACGATTTATTTCATTTACTGCCGGAATTCCCTTAAACGACAGCCGGAGCTTCAGGTGAGAGAGCCACCGGCAAGCGACTAACCGCAGTCGGTTCGAAATAAATTGCATTCGATTTAGGAGCATTAGCATTACTCAAGCTGAAGTCCGCTTCCAAAAACAAATTAAAATATGAGTGGCTTAAGAACAGCGTCCGGGCCAAACTAAAGAGACGACGGCGATCATGGACGACTGGTCAAATATAAATGACAGTCTAAACCGATTTATTCAGAGAAACCCTCCGCCACAGTCTCTTAATATACCGAAAATCTCAAAGAACTAGCCGCGGATTCATCTGTCAGACTGACTGAGCTAGATGTGAGCTCTTTTTTCGACTTGGTATTCATTTACCTTTCAACCGCCACTTTAAAATCGTAGGACTGTAGAGAATCTGCCATGTGCAATTAGCAATTATTGGATAATTGTCAAGAAATTAGCGGAAAACAAAATCCTTGGAGATCTATCCTCCCATTGCCTGGAACTTGATTGTCATGAAACTGTCAACCGATTCAAATATGAAGACACCTGTCTGTATTTTTATTCAGTACAGTTTAATGTGTCGCTGGTTTCGTTTTTCTGTACGTAATTTTTCTTTCATTGGATTAACACACAGAATCATACGACACAGAATCGCTTGTTATTTGCACATACCTACTTACTTTAATCCTCCATGTAATTCCTTCTTGCACTTAAACGAAGCGTCGCAGCCCATGGGTTCCTTAACAAAATATGCTTCCACGAAGGTTATCTATCTGCTCTCTAATTTTGTCGGTCTAATTTAGAGACACCCTGTATATTAATGTATTTAGATTATCCGCTTCCAAAAACAAATTAAAATATGAGTGGCTTAAGAACAACGTCCAGGCCTAACTAAAGAGACGACGGCGGTCATGGAAGGCTGGTCAAATATAAATGACAGTCTAAACCGATTTATTCAGAGAAACCCTCCGCCACAGTCTCTTAATATACCGAAAATCTCAAAGAACTAACCGCGGATTCATCTGTCAGACTGAGCTAGATGTGAGCTCTTTTTTCGACTCCGTATTCATTTACTTTCAACAGCCACTTCAAAATCGTAGGACTGTAGAGAATCTGCCATATGCAATTAGCAATTATTGGAAAATTGTCAAGAAATTAGCGGAAAACAAAATCCTTGGAGATCTATCCTCCCATTGCCTGGAATTTGATATGAATACAAATTAATAAATACAACGAAAGATAACTCCTGAATGAGTAAGACTCGTGCTCAGGAGGGGATTCCAATACAGACAAAAATAAAATTAAAATTGAGAGTGAATACAGATTAAATAATGTTTAATATGTTTAAATCCGAACTGTAAATCCAATACAAATTTTTTTAAAATTTTTTATTAATTTGGAGAGGAATCGTGGTTGAAATATTATTGGAATAAAATTTGTTTAATAATCTGGGACCTTGACTCATGCTATGATAAAAAGCTCCATTGGTTTTACATTTTAGTTCAGACAAACGCAGAGAATTCATATTTTTAGTTCTATATCTATGTATGTACCTTTCAAATTTATTAAAATTTCTATGAAAATATTTTAATAAAATAAAATAATACATTTGTTTAATGTTGAAAAGTTTCAAATCTTTAAGCAACAATCCAGTTGGGTAATCTTTCTGCCTTTTTAAACAAATTTTTAATACTTTTGTCTGTAGTAAAATTAACGGAATTTGATTGTCATGAAACTGTCAACCGATTCAAATATGAAGACGCCTGTCTGTATTTTTATTCAGTACAGTTTAATGCGTCGCTGGTTTCGTTTTTCTGTACGTAATTTTTCTTTGTTTGGATTAACACACAGAATCGCTTGTTATTTGCACATACCTACGTACTTTAATCCGCCATGTAATTCCTCCTTGCACTGAAACGAAGCGCCGCAGCCCATGGGTTCCTGAACAAAATATGCTTCCACGAAGGTTATCTATCTGCTCTCTAATTTTGTCGGTCTAATTTAGAGACACCCTGTATATTAATGTATTTAGACTATCCGCTTCAAAAAACAAATTAAAATATGAGTGGCTTAAGAATAGCGTCCGGGCCAAACTAAAGAGACGACGGCGATCATGGACGACTGGTCAAATATAAATGACAGTCTAAACCGATTTATTCAGAGAAACCCTCCGCCACAGTCTCTTAATATACCGAAAATCTCAAAGAACTAGCCGCGGATTCATCTGTCAGCTGACTGAGCTAGATGTGAGCTCTTTTTTCGACTCCGTATTCATTTACTTTCAACAGCCACTTTAAAATCGTAGGACTGTAGAGAATCTGCCATATGCAATTAGCAATTATTGGATAATTGTCAAGAAATTAGCGGAAAACAAAATCTTTGGAGATCTATCCTCCCAGTGATTTGGAAACGATGCTTTTGTCATGAAACTGTCAAATCGCCTCTCTGTATTTTTATTCAGTTGGTACAGCTGTTTGTTTGATTGTTTCTTATTTGGTAATGCTGATTCATTCCGTTCAGCTGGTTCTTGACTCTTGCTTCCGTTACTTCAAAATCGGTTTTTGAGTAAAGTTGTTTGAAAACAAATTAATCACATATTAATGTATTCAGACTATTTATTTTCATATTTGTTGTCCATTTTTATGTATGATCTGTATATTTATTTTTTTTTTATTTACGTAGTGAATGACTGTGAAATAAAGCTACTTTTGCAACTAGTCGTATATGATAGAGTGAATCGGGTAGAGATGACTATGCTTATTTCTTTGTACTTTCACATTCTTCCAAGAGAGAACGCCACGCGCATGTCTTCATGATCACTGAGACAGTTGAATGTCTGTAGAGTGGAAGCTAACTCATTTTGCCACGTGCTCTTGTTGTGAGAAGAAGAAAAGCAAGAAAACAGCTAATTTTTCTGCTATAAAATAATTGCAAACATATGTTACAATTTTAATACATCCTTGAATTCGTAATAACTGTCAAAACCTTTGTAATGGATATTGCAGCAAAGGTTCTAAAGTTTGTATTGTTAACAACCAACGACCTTGTTCCGCCATCTTATGTTGCGTCACAGCACCGGGCATCTTACTTGGGGAAGATGATCACTTTTTTCGGGGTAAGATGGCAAATTGTTGCAAGAGTTTTATTTTTTGTTTTATTGCAGGGAATGTGTAAAGATTACATAAGATCCTCTGATAGAAGTCAGTGGATTGAGGACAGTCTTCAACATGCGATGGAACATGTTATAACAGAAGGAATGAACTGTTTTAGAGCATACGGGATTTCTTACCGTACCCTTAAACGCCTCCTAAGAAAGAATGATGACAAAAAATGTACTGGATTGAATTCATTGTGTGCAAGAAGTGATTTCACGAGTCTTGCACACGGAAATAAAATATGTGGAATGACTGTGTTCCTAAGTAGTGATAAACGAGTGAAAAAGTGTCCATCAGCTTTAGATTAAGTCAATTTTGTTACATACATGTATCAAACCAAGTTCAGGTAAAATACATATGTATCAGTAAATGTGTTAATTGCATTTGCCATCTTACCCGACTATCTGGGAAAGATCCCTACAGTGCAGGTAAGAAGAGAACCTGTATCTATAAACAAGGTAATTAATGTTTTCTGTTTTCTACCAAAAATATAGTTTCAAAATACCTTTCAGATCTTGATATTTCAATATGAAATTCAAAATTAAATAAACGGTATCTTAAATTTTCAATCAAAGAAAGAGTCACGCATCTTCCCCCGATCCACTCTATTTTATCTACGTGTTTTATAATTTCGTATAAATTAGCAGAAAATAAATCTGTAATAAAATTAAGAAAAATGGCCACAACAACAACAATAATTTATTAGCTTCACGTTGTTTTCATTTGGTTACTAAGAAACGCTAAATGAGGAATACAATTTTTATAACATGTTGCTACGTAAAAGTGCGTAGCAACGTGATTTATACTATACTAACTAACTAACTATACTAATATTTATACTATACTAACTTTTGAAATCAGTTGTTTTACACACGAAAGTACATAAATATATTCAAAATTAACTCTATAAGGAAAATTTAAGTATGATTCATTTAATCGTATTATCTGATGTCAATTAACGACCATATCTCGGTCTAATAGTTGAAATTCTTCCATTTATAATCCACAGTTATGGCTATTCAGTTTATATTTACATTCCATTACAATATATTTTTATAAACCAGCAATAGATTTCAATAGACGAGTATTAATAACTTTTTTTAATACCCAACAGTATATTAGACAAAAAATTAACTTGCGAACTCTGCTTAATTTCAGGCAGTCATTTTTATTCCAGCAACACCATGGTTGTAAATTACGTGTAAACAGAAGAGCCCGTGCCCTAGGGGTTCCAAACCTATAGAAATGACGAGTTAATTGCATACGTGTTTAAATTGAAATTAAAATTAATAAAATAGCGACCGCAATTAAAAATTGTTTTGTTCTGATGAATTAGGCCTATCTGTTCTTCCAGCAGACCAAATCCATGAGCATCCCTCGTGGATGTATAGAACTTTGCCTATCATTTCATCCAGACTCAAACCCAGCAGAATGGTTGGATTATTAATGGTAGCCAGAGCAAGTGGACAGCTTCAAATACTTTTGGGGTTTACTAAAGTAGTAACATGAGCTGCTGCCAGGAAGTCAAAAGGAGGATAGCAATGGCAAAGGAAGATTTCAATAGGTAAAAAAAGCATTTTCTATGGTTCTTTCGATAAAACTAAGGAAGATATGGTGGAGTACTTTGTGTGGAGTGTGGTATTGAATGGGGCAGAAAATGGACATTACGATGAAGTGAAGAAAGATATGGTAGACATATTTATATCAGACAAAGTTTTACCTGAGGCCCTCTATAAGAAGCAGTTTTTCTCTAGGTGCAGAAATCTGCAACACGCGATCCAGAGCTTTAATTTTTCTACCGGAGAAGTCGTTCTATGGATTTATCGACCCTTAAAATCCAGCATTCTCGGCGGGATCTAAACCCGCGAATCGACTCACTGAGTGGGTTGGTCGAGGCGGTATCGTCTCGGACTCGCATTCGGGAAGACCAGGTTCAAATCCCGAGGCCGGCCAGTCTGAGTGAGGTTTTTCGAGGTTTCCCCCACTCGCAAAAGTGAATTCTGAGCTTGAATGTACTTTTCATCTATCCCGAACGTTCTGTCTGTTGTCAATAATTGTGTGTGTCCGTGTTGTCTTCGGGAGGTGGTACGAGCGTCGAGCTGATCCCTCACCAGGGAAGTCCTTCCATTGTCCATGTCTGATGTGTGATCGAAAGAATTATCCCTCCTCTACGGACACTGGCTTGTAAGACCCAGAATACAACGCAATACAACTAGATGTATGTAGGCTATTATTAAGATTTGTATATCTAGAAGGGAGATTAAACAAGGAAAAGAAAATAACCTCGTTTCAAACCGTTATCACTGAGGATGAAATGGAAGAAATTTATGAAAAATATTAAAATCACGTAGGAAACGAGTTGGTGAGGAACTTTAACTGTTGGCAATATGTAGTAATATATATGTATTTTGATGTACCGAAGTACGTATGATATTTCCATGCAGATAATCTGCGTCATCACATGATGAAAGAGTGATGGAACGGAGAAAAATTCCGGCGTGGCTTAGTGGATAAAGCATCAGCACGTAGAGCTGAAAACCCGGGTTCAAATCCCGGCGCCGGAGAGAATTTTTCTCCGTTCCATCACTCTTTCATCAATATGTAGTAAGTTTAACGATTAGTAGGTACCAATTTCTTTCGTGAAAAGTTAGCGAAGGCAGACTGGTCAAGTTACTCGCCATAGGAAAGGAATATCTGATTTATATGTTAGGCCTAATATTTCCAATTAGGATAAAAAGAACTCCTTTAATTATTGTAAAACAAAGCGAATATTCATTTCCTCCCACTTGCATTAAGGCTAACGTATGTAGGACAGTCTGTATGGCTTTCATTTGAGAGGATCCAACAAAAAGAAAGGGAAAAAATTCCCGCTGAATATAAAAACAGGCCGCCATTTTATTTCTACCCCTTGCATCCTCGGCTACGCGCTATACGACGTGGAATCATTAGTTGTTGCAACAGAGCCTTAAATCAATTTCATGCACTAGTAAAAGACATGCTTGACGTTGGGCGGTGGAGTGGGGGGATTTTACGACAATTCTGTGAACTTTGAGTCACCAAAAAGATCATGAAGATCATCAAACATGGCTGCCGCACGCAATATGCCGCCATCGCGTGATGTAACATCATTTTCAAGAATTTAATGTTTCATATTTTCCGCCATGAATATGATATCTAGTGTGACGCGTTGTAATCATAAACAACTGAAAACAGACTAAAAAGTTGAACGTCAGTATAAATTAAGGTAGCAACGCTGGTATTAATATCCTAATACAATTTAATGTGAAAGAAGCCTGTATATTATTAACATTTAATTAAAACATAAAAGTTTATATATAGGCTTAGAGAGATTAACTATTCTAATACAAATAAGTATATATTATTAACAAGTTAAATTATTTGTAATTTACGGTCATACAAGTGTGAAATTAAAGCAATCGGTTAAAGGGACTACAATATAGTGGGCTGCAAAAGAAATGCCGAGTCAAGTAGCTATCGATTTGAAATATAATCGTGTTACAAGGGCTTCGTTTAGGAGACAATAGAAATACAGATACACAAAGGGCATCAGAACTGTCCTGAATTTTTCTAAGTAGTTTTTATTCTATGTAAAGGAGAAATGTATAATTAAATGTTTCAATTAGATTCAATTTTATGTTCTGTATCAGTATTTACAATAAAATTTTATACACAGAGGTTTATATAGAACTAACACATTTATTTCTTCCTTTATTTCAAAACGAATGATGCTAGCCACAATTTGTTATATCTCAAATGTAGAGTAGGCCTATCTTTGGGAGCTTCCTAACCTCTATAGCAAATTTTTAAAATTCTTTATTTATTCGGCTGGAAATTCAGTTAATCATCAGTTTTTAACGTCAAATTTAAGCAGAAGTTTTGATTCCCTGTCACGAGATGCGCAGATGTTTATTCTTTATTCTGTATATTTAGTGTCATCAAAATTATTATTCTTTTAGAGATCCAATTTGTTTACCAGTTTCAGTATTGCGTTTCTTTGAGGGGGATTACGAACACCAAATTCTCTCTGGTATGCCCTTTGAGTAGCTGTAATTGAATTCGTAATCCAGTATTGCTTCACAAGGAAGAGCCGTTGATTTAATGTGTACTGCATTTTCAGTGACTAAAACAAAATGTCGAAAACAGCTGCCAACAATAAGGAATAAAGAATAAACATCTGCGCATCTCGTGACAGGGAATCAAAACTCCTGCTTGATTTGATGTTAAAAACTGGTCGTTAAGTGAATTTCCAGCCGAATAAATAAAGAATTTTCAACATTTGCTATAGTTAAAGAAAGAAATCTGTTAGTTCTACATAAATCACTCTGTATTTATAATAAAATTTATACATTTTTTGTTAATACAATCCGTGGTAAGAATAAACATGAATATATAGTATATACTGGAATTTTTTTAGTAAATACTCTTATTAGTAAGAATAAAAACATTTGAGTACCTACTCATTTTGATTACATACTCATAGCCAGGCTTCGAGACTTCGGACCCAATAGAGCAGTTCAGTGGGAAATCCGCATAACGGCGTACTGAGTATAGTGGTAAAGCGTACAGTGGGTGGAGGTACTGTAGAATGAATGACAAAAAATACGCAAAGGAAAACGTTCTGGATTTGAAGGTTCTGATGAATAATTTGGTTTTCATACAAATCCATTTTCAAACTGTGTCTGAAACTATTACACGGTTAGAAAAGTCAGAGCAAGAGATGCCGGAAAACCTCAAATTAATTTTAAAAATGACGCAGAGAATTAATGAGATACCAAATACACCGGTTACTGAACGTGTAAAACGTAAGTGGAAATCAATATTATGTAAAAATAACGGATATGGAACATTGTGTAACATAAACAGTAAATTAGTGGGCATATAGTCACCCGAGAATAAAGGACTGTCCCTTAGAGACTGCATTGATGTTAGATTTTCTCGCTTTCTTCCTATCACGTCATGCGACGTAGAGCGCAGCTTTCCACAGTACAACTTTGGCAGATAACCGAAAAAGATTTACGTTTGAGACACTGAGAATGTACTGTTTGTAGTAGGTACATTGCAATTCGGTACTGTAACTGCACTTCCTAAAGACGACCAATAGGATAAATGAAAACATTAAAATTGCTACATGCTTATTTCCACCATTAACACTGTGTATAATTAAACACAAATGCTTATAAAAGATAGGAGAATAAATGCTTTTCACATTCTTTTGGCATTGTCATTGTGTAATGTATATTTAGTTTCAGAATATACATAATTATGTGTGTGTTTCCCCATACTACCGTACTCTACTCTAAATAGCAACGTTTTTACTTCAACACATCTCTACCTACCTGCAGCGAGTCAACAACCTATAGTGCATGCACAGTAAACTTATTGTATCGGGTCCAAAGTCTCCAAGCCTGCTCATAGCATTGAAGCATAGTAGAATATACTCAATCGTCCATCTTGTATAGAATATATACTCATGCTTGATAAGAATAAAAGCTAGTATATTCTCATATTTATAAGTTCGTTCTCATGTTATTCTGAGTATGGTTTGTAGCAGGCTCAATTCTGAGTATTTGTTGATTTGTATTCAGTTTAAAGTTCAATGAAAAAAAAGGCAGCATTTATGACCGCTGTAGTGCCTCCTGGAAAAATATAAAAAAGACGTGAACTTCAGAAGCCTTTAACGCTTCACAAAAGTGAATGTGAGAAAGGTTAAATACGAATTTGTTATTCATAAAAAACATAACCTATAAAAATATGAATGGCTATCAAACTATAGCCTAAGGTTAGATTGTATTGTTAAATATAATTAACAATTACAGTTTATTTTGTAAAATTTGAATTGAAAATGCAATAATTACTTGTAACTTTAAAATTTTAACTCTCCATAATAAAAAAATAGAATCAGCATAACTGGAATTCTAGAAATGGATTGTAATCTCTATCCAACATCCCGTAATGACGATTTCCCAGTACTATTTTCTTGTTTCCAGTTTTATTAATGTCGTTTATCTGATTCGCTGTCTCTTTTATGTTTATTTATTTATTATTTATTATTATTTATTTATTATCAAAATTTACAAAAGCAAAACACCACTACAGCATACTGATAGCATGTGAAAGTCTATAAAAAAAACTGAGCATCACGGTGCAATGTGGTCAAAGAGGATAGGTAACATGAGTATATACTTATTTGCGTTAGGTAGAATGTCTTTATTCTTACGAAAATGAGTATATTCTAGTGGTTACGAGTATATAATCACAGGAAGTGCTCATACTCATAAGTATACACCTTGAGAAAGTACTTAAGCTTTATTCTTACTACCCAATATGATACATAACTGGCCGTATATATCGATTGTCACAATAATAGCATACATGGATAGCAAGGAAGGCTGTGCAATACCATATAAACTGCAGTTTCACTATTTTCGTGTAGTATTCTTATGAATGTTGCAAATAAAACGATATGAATAATTTCAATTCATATTAAATTATAACGTGAATATGTTACAAAAATCGTATTTAGATGCTTTTAAAAAACTAATCTCAGGAAAATAGCTTTCCACCTCGCCATGTTTGCTAGAGTCCTCAGAAAACGATATAATTTCGTATCGGCATTTCTCTTGTATCTCAGTAGGGCCTACACATCGTTAAAAGCGATGTCGCTATAAACGGTCCCGACTGTATTTCTAATTTCGCTATGAACTGTGATCACCGAACTTGAATATAAGTTTTATGCAGCAATGTAGCATGTGGTGATCCAGAAACGTGTTTGTAGTACTTGCGCTGGGAAGGACCTAGTGTGGGAAAGACACTTTTTGAAATATTGCTAACAAGACTGGCTGCACGTTTGGTCGGCGGTACAGCTTAATATTTGTTACTAATCATTGTGTCCGGTCCGCGCTATGAATATTATCTGACCACTCCAGCCCGGCAGGACAGAGACGCCGCCAAGTGTCATTGTTATTTATACTCGCGCGTACTGCCCTGCCCGAAAACATCCCGCGGACCTCTAAGGGTAAAAACATGTTGGAGTTGTTCATCTCGCCACGCATATCGCCGCGCATCTCGCCGTGTGGCGATTAGGAAACAAACCAACGATATATGATGGGTACAAACATGCTGGAGTAGTTCATCTCGCCACGCATCTCGCCGCACATCTCGCCGTTCAGCGGGAATCAAACTGGTTTGATTTTCAAGATGCAGCTGCCTGAAACTAGCGTTCTGATTGGTCGGTTGTCGCAACGGAACGTCATGATTCTCTCCATCCGTCCTCTCAAGGCATAAGATTGGAAGGAAATTCTTTTTTTTTTTTTTTAATCTTGCAGTTCTTAATTGCTTATTATATTACAGTATGTTCATTTTTAAAGCCATTATTATTATTATTATTATTATTATTATTATTATTATTATTCATTTCGTTTTCAGAACAAAAAGTGTTTATACCGACGTCAAACTTTTGCACAGTATTTTGAAAGAATATGTGTTTCTTATTGTGATTGACAGTAAAAGATTTTTGCTAATAATACAGTAAGTAATAAGTTAAATTTTGATAATAGTACATTATTATATAATGTATAATTATTAATTACCTGAGAGTCATTACCGACCTCTCTTCAGCACTGATTGGTTGTTTATGTATGTTAGTGTACACTTTTTGGATTTTAGGTTCTATTAGCATCAAGATGTAATTGAACGTTGACTGAGACATTCTTAAATATTCGTAAAATCTATCTGGAAATGCCTTAAGCTGCTGATATAATTGATAGAATTCACCAAGTTTAGTGCGTTCCTTATTGACTGGATGCACGCTGTATTTTCTTCTTCTGTTGGAAAGTAACCGCCACTTCATTGCAGTACTCGTAGATAAATCGCTAACACTGTCAGTATTTGTAAACATTTTTTAAGTACTAATATGTACGACCAATAAATTTATTAGTATTTACCACGTATTCCTGGAGAATCTCACATCTGTACTTATTGTCCGCGTAACGGCGAGAATCATGGCGAGGTGAATTGCTTCACTATGCTCTGCTGAGGCGAGATGCGAGATGCACGGCGAGTGAATGGCGAGGCGCGCTACTCGGAGAGGCGAAATGAACAACTCCAACATGTTTTTACCCTAACACATGAAGCTTGAGGCAAGCTTCCTGCAACTGGATCATGTGGTGTTTGCGTATTTAGTGTTGAATTAATTTTCCCCCGGTGTGATTAAGACTCAGTTTCTGTCATATCCGTTTCCAATTCACTGCGGGCTAAAGCAAGGAGATACACTATCACCTTTACTTTTTAACTTTGCTCTAGAGCAGCGTTTCTCAAACGTTTCTATCCACGGAACCCTTTTAAACCCAAAATAAAACTATGGAACCCAATGAAACCAGTGAATATTCGTGGAGAGTTTTTTCCATTTCGCCTTCATCAGACTCACATTTAGGGATAGTTGAAGTTGTAGTGGCACACTTGGATGCTGATTGTTTTAATGATCCTGTTTTAAGCCACTGATCCATGATTCAGTGTCACTCTGTATTTAAAAAAAAAGTAGACTGAGGATCGGTATCACTCTGTATTAAAAATAGGATGACGTACTATAGCTCGCAATGATTGGTCTCGCCCTCTATTTACACAATTTTGAAGAAGGGATGATAAAAATCGCACAATTTTCCTTTAAAATATTTCACTTTTTTTCTGATATTATTAAATAAACTTTGAGACACAAAATTAACACACAATTCACCTTGAACTTCAAAACAATGGTCTTTCCTATCCAGAAGAAGTTTCCTGTGCTTTCTTGAAGGAACGTCAAAGCAACTCTGCGAAATATCCTTCACAGAATTTTCAATTAATTCCATATATAATTTACACCTGTGCATTATTGTTGGAAAATGTGTTAAATGCAGACACTTAAGTTATTTCAAGCGCACCTATTATTATTTCAACAATGTGCATTAGTGATCGGATTGCCGTAAACGGTATCATTGTTGTTCTGAAAATTGCCAACAGAATAAACAATTACACTTCTGTTCTTATTATTTTTTATGTTTTTATAACATTATATTTTAAAGATTAAAAAGTAAATAATTTCACATCAGGAATTGGCGGAACCCCTAAGAGTTGCTTATGGAACCTCGGGGTTCCGGGGAACACACTTTGAGAAACGCAGGATAACAGAGAAGATTTGGAATTGAACGGGTTACATCAGCTGCTTGTCTATGCGGATGACGTGAATATTGAAGCAGTAATTAGGAGAGGGAGAGACCGATTTATTAGCGAAGTGATATCTCCATATTTCTATTACATGTATTCGCGGGGATGTTCTGGCGACTTCGTTAGAATTAGCTTCCCCACACAGGTGTTTCGACACTTGTCAGCATCGGACAGATTTAGGGCCACCTTGAGCGGGGTTTCGTATAGAGACTCGATGAAGCATAAAAGCCGAAGTTAGACTGGACCCGTGGGAAAGATACTGCCAAGCTCGGGTTTTCCAAAGAACGGGTATTCTTGTGAGATATACAAACTAATTTGAGGTTATGGGAAATCCAAAGTTTAAATTTAGAGATGACGTATTTCGCGCCCAATAAGAAGAGATCTTGGTCCAGCTTATGAGGTCACTTTGGACCAATAGGGAATAGATTTTAGGCCAGTTAGTGACGTAGTTTTTAACCAATAGAATAGTTAGTTTTAGCGTAGGATAGGTTTTTATAAATAAGGGTGACGGGGAGCGGAGATAAGGACTACTATTCCGCTTCGGAGCGGAGATCATCAAAAACAACTTCACATCGTGTCGGCGGCCCTACATACAGGGCACAATAACTACTTCGTTTGGTGTCGACAGGACTACTATTTCGCTTCGTGTCGACACAATCACAACATCTCATCGTGTCGGCGGCCCAACTTAATAGTCTTTCTTCAGGCGAAGACTCGATAGATTGAACTTTGTCATCGGCGATACTACTCGCCAACGTTTAGGAGCTTCGATCGTAGTGTACGGGACAGAGTATTGAATTTATAGTATCGGATAGAGCTTATTCAGAGCTGCAACTGAGTCGATACAGAATTGCGACCAACGATTGAATTATAAGTCAGCCGGAAATACATACTCTAGGGTTTACCAAGTGAATACGACAATAAACTTATAGTTTTGGAATTTACACTGCCTTTTATATAAGCAGCCGGCTTGGTATTATTCCCGACATCATCCTATACCACAACAGTACCTCGGCTACCCTGAGTGAATCTCACGCAACACCGAGACGCACCCACCCTCAAATGGCGCCCAACGTGTGGTCCCAATAACCACTCACCCTCAAATGGCGTCCAACAGGGGACCGCAATAACGACACCACCTCAAATGGTCTCCAACGTGGGGCCACAATAACCCCCCACCCTCAATATGCTAGGAGAAAATCCACAAAAATTTAGGGAAAACACGGGAATTTTACTGGAAGCAAGTAAAGAAATAAATGCTATGTTTTATTTAACGACGCTCGCAACTGCAGAGGTTATATTAGCGTCGCCGGATGTGCCGGAATTTTGTCCCGCAGGAGTTCTTTTACATGCCAGTAAATCTACTGACATGAGCCTGTCGCATTTAAGCACACTTAGATGCCATCAACCTGGCCCGGGATCGAACCCGCAACCTTGGGCATAGAAGGCCAGCGCTATACCAACTCGCCAACCAGGTCGACGCAAGTAAAGAGATAGATTTGGAAGTAAATCCCGAAAAGACAAAGTATATGATTATGTCTCGTGACCGGAATATTGTACGAAATGGAAATATAAAAATTGGAGATTTATCCTTCGAAGAGGTGGAAAAATTCAAATATCTTGGAGCAACAGTAACAAATATAAATGACACTCGGGAGGAAATTAAACGCAGAATAAATATGGGAAATGCCTGTTATTATTCGGTTGAGAAGTTCTTATCATCCTGTCTGCTGTCAAAAAATCTGAAAATTAGAATTTATAAAACAGTTATATTACCGGTTGTTCTGTATGGTTGTGAAACTTGGACTCTCACTTTGAGAAAGAAACATAGGTTAATGGTATTTGAGAATAAGGTGCTTAGGAAAATATTTGGGGCTAAGAGGGATGAGGTTACAGGAGAATGGAGAAAGTTACACAACGCAGAACTGCACGCATTGTATTCTTCACCTGACATAATTAGGAACATTAAATTCAGACGTTTGAGATGGGCAGGGCATGTGGCACGTATGGGCGAATCCAGAAATGCACGTAGAGTGTTAGTTGGATGCCCGGAGGGAAAAAGACCTTTAGGGAGGCCGAGACGTAGATGGGAAGATAATATTAAAATGTATTTGAGGGAGGTAGGATATGATGATAGAGAATGGATTAATCTTGCTCAGGATAGGTACCAATGCGGGCTATGTGAGGGCGGTGATGAACCTCCGGGTTCCTTAAAAGCCAGTAAGTAAGTAAGTGATTAAGACAACTGTATACCGGAGGGAAGGGTGAGAAGACCGACAGGAAAAGAAACAATAATTAATATTTTACCTGCAACAAAGGCAGTGTATAAAGACTGATTCACGAGGATTTACCGTCACTTAGGAGCTTATTTCCGAAGACATTCTGAGCTGAAAAGTTACATAAACATGTGTCCTAATCTCAATATTTTCAGAGTTACACTAATTTGAAATTGTTTGTAAAATACCAATATTCTTTAGTTTTAAGGGTAAAAGAATAATACTGACAAAAAATGAACTATTCAGGTATATCATTTCGTTAATTAGCTAGTATTCTGAAGCCAAAAATGTGTTTTGAATTTCATAGTTGCTTCGTACAGAATTTTTTTTCCGATTTCTATTTCGATTTTTCAAAATTCAAAATGGTGGCAGTTCACTGTGCAGTGATGAAGTTTTTCCCTCATAACTCATAAACTTTGTAACTTTTCATGTTCTCTCTCTTTTATTTTATTGCTGAAACTCATGTTTACAATATCATGCTCTTTCAACTACATTCCTTAATAAATATAATATTTTTTTTTATTTTGTATTATAAAAAATACTGATATTTAACCATTTTTTTTTAATGAATTTATTTTATATCAGACAATCTATCGAAGGTAGAGGAGTGATTTTGCATCAAGTTGTAGACATGACATGGATAAGTACATACAAAAAAATTCATCACAGAATGTTGGATAGTTTTTGAGTTATGTGGGAAACGCTTCATTACTGCACAGTGAAATGAATTTTGAAATAAAATTTTAATAATTTTTTTTTAAATCGTAAATATATTATTTTCGTATAGAAGGAGGACAGTGTTTTACATGTACTAATTTTCATTATTGTACAAGATACAGTAATGGAGCAAAAAATTGTTGAACATTTTCAAAAGTTTACTGCTGTAAGCTGTACCTAACCCCTTAAAGCCAATTGTCCACACTGTGGAGTAACGGTTTGTGGGTCTGGCCGTGAAATCAGGTGGTCCGAGTTCGAATCCCGGTCGGGGAAATTTATCCGGTTCAGGTTTTTTCCGGGGTTTTCCCTCAACCCACATGAGCAAATGCTGGTAGCTATCGGTGCTGGACCCCGGACTCATTTCACCGGCATTATCACCTTCATCTCATTCAGACGCTAAATAACCTGAGATGTTGATACAGCGTCGTAAAATAACCCGCTAAAATAAAAAAAAAGTTTGTATGTATATATGTATATATCTTATGTATGTATGTATGTATGTATGTATGTATGTATGTATGTATGTATGTATGTATGTATGTATGTATGTATGTACAAAAATATCAAATGAAAATGTAGCTTATAAAACAACGGTAAACAATAAATGAACACCTGCTTATCAATATCAGAGAAAAGAAATGAAGACAGGTACGCGAATTTAAATCGAAAAGATTTCAGTGCAACATTTTCTAAAAGACTTGTACAACATTATATTTGAATAATAAAATGGAAATTATCGAGGGGGTCCGTATTAACGTGAAAACAAGACCAGCAGGGGGGCTCTATACTCCCCCTCTCAAGTACACGAAGAGTAATAAAACAAGTGACACACAAACACAGAGGAAGCGCATTCAAGAAAGATACGAATATATAAATAATATAAAAAAGGAGGAACGACTTCTATACACGTTTTGTATACGCGAGGAAGTGTTACTGCTTTTCTTTCTAAATGATTTACCTGCAACAACTGACGCGGCATCATGACTGAAGATAAAGAAATATAAAACACGGGACACCGAAGGTTTTCTAATTAGCCCGACCCTCACGGTAAAGAGAGAAGATGTTTTAATTCCTAATCGGTTTCTTTGTATGAAAAAAAATAACACAGTTAATTTGCGATATTCTTTCCATGACAGCTTTTATGTGTGGACTGCTAGTTAATTCATGTAAGGTATAGGAAAAACTGTAACTGAGATAAGAGGCAGCTCGCTTCTGGTCTTGGAACGAGGAGAAGCAGTTGAATAAAAATTCACCACCTTGTAAATTGATTCAAAAACTCGACGTTGCCAAACAACATATGCCGTGGTCTTCACAATTAAGACTTTATTGAATTTAAAAGTTGTCAGTTAACGGCTAGAAAAAAATAGCGCTAGGGCCCAAATTTTTCAGGTATTATTTTCTTTATCTTTTCATCTCTCTATAACACAAGGTGAGGGAAAAGGTATGAGAGATGCGATTGGACTGCTATGAACAATCGGCGAAAGATACTTCGAGAAAAATAAAGAAATGTAGGCCTATATAGTATAGCATTTGTGGATCTGGAAAAGTCTTTTGACAGAATGGAATGGAATAAACCTCTAAAGATCCTGAAGAAAGGTGGTGTGGATTGGAAAAAGAAGAGACTATTCAGTAATCTTGATATGAAACAACGAGTCAAAGTCAAATTCAGGATAAGAGAAGAAATGTCAAAGAGAAGTCGAATAGGGTGAAGAATACTACAAAGATGCCCTTTATCACCTACCCTGTTCATCATCTTCTCAAGAAGAACTTACTGTTTTCAGAAGATGGAAAAGATGATAGTAGGAGGAAGAAAAATAAAGGGCATAAGATTTGCTGATGATATGGCGTTGTTAGCAGAAGACATGATATTAAGGGATACGCTACTAAATATAAATGACAGCTGTGAACAGTATGGGATGAAGATAAATGCAAATTGGGGCATTGTGTATATCTCTTTCTTCACAAATAAAATCAGATTAATGAAGATGAAATTATGGTAGATGAACTTTTAGGACAGTGGGGCCCATATTATTCGTCGTTCTACCTGCGTAAACGCGTGTTCTTTGTAACAGTTCTTATGTGTTTAATGTTGTAAAAATTTAGGTTACCATTAAAGCTGAGAAGTAGGGTAAATTGGACGGAGTTACGTAATGATAAACCAACCGCCAAAAACTTGTTTTGGAGTTACTTAACACTGAAATAAATCTGGTTTTTATTAAACATTTTATGCCAGAAATATTGTAACATTCATACTATTACAAAAAAAATAGCACAAATAGTATTAAAAAAAAGGCTAACCGATTTTTAATAACAGACTAGCAATTTATTTAATATTTCAAAGCAAAATAAATAAATAAATAGATTTTATGCAATAAACGAATTTTGCTTATGAATAGCAGCAAATTCAGATATTGAATTCTTGATTTTTTCCAAGTTAAATAATCCAGCCAACAACAGATTTGTGCAAATATCTCAATTTTTTTCAAATTGTCGGTGGTCTAGTGTTGCGTAACTCCGTCCAACTATACGAACAATACGTGAGCCGTCTAGAAAGCAAGTTTCTTTGGGGACGTTTACAGAAAGAAAACAAAATTTCATGGAAAGATTTATTGGAACGGATACAGCAATTGTTGAGCTATTTTTCAACATAGTCCTCACCGTAATGGAGACATGTGTCATACTTATTGGGACCTAAATCAAAATTGTCATTAGAAAATAAACTTCTTGTTTATAAAGTCTTATAAAATCTGGACTTACGGGGGGAACTGCTAGCAACTCAAACATTGAAATAATGCAGAGGTATCAGTCCAAAACTTTACGTTCCATTGTCACTGCACCATGGTATGTACGTAATGATGTCATTCATCGTGACCTAAACATTTCAACTGTGAAAGTAGAAATCTCTGAATTCAGTAAAAAATATCTACACCGATTAAATCAACATCCCAATCATTGTGCATTAAATTTGCTGGATAATAGTCAAACAATAAGAAGACTTATAAGGACCATGCTATTGACCTTCCATTCATTTATGCTCGAGCATGCCGAAATGTAGTAATTATACACCTGGTAGTAGCACCTCATTAAAGTACACCTATTCATTATACTTCAGTTGTTCAGCCAATGAGAAATCACCATTGTACCATTATAAAACCGCAAGTATCGATTATTCTCGGATATGCAATCGCAAGACAATTAGCGAAACGTCACGGAGGCTGGAAATCCAATACTGTCGCAGAAGGTTATGTTCTGTTACTATAATAATTAGCGTTAATTGTAAATAATATTCAAATAAATTCAATTTGTCATCTCGTTTTTCAATTCTAAATAATTTTCCAGGTTATATCAATATTAATGTTCATGTTATTCTCTAGATTATATCAAGGTCAATGACATTCGTCCCTCGGAAAAAATCGATACTTTCGCATCTGCGCACATCTCACAATTTAGAAGGTCACTTCCGCTCTTCACTTACATAACCATAACATGAATACATATGAATAATTTCAAGTTAGATATATGGTTGAGCATAAAAAGTCGTATGAAACTTGCCTATAATGGTAATTAAGACCTCGTATGAAAATTATGAAACTCGCTTGCGCTCGTTTCATAAACAAACATACTCGCTTCTTAATTACTACCATTATGTTGCATAATGTACTATTTTAGTACAGCTATTTGAAACATTGTTATTTTTCTTTTGTAGTGTTGTCATGGGATAACATCTCCACTCCTGTAATATTCTTTTATAATATTTTACTTATTGTCTATTGTAGACAGACTGTAAATGTGGCATAAGTGTTAAAAAAAATTGTCATACCGTAGGATTAACAGAGAGATGCAGACAGCTGTCACATACTGGTTCCGATCCCAGACGGTAGACTTTACGACAATGCTATTATTATTATTATTATTATTATTATTATTATTATTATTATTATTATTATTCAACTTTAGAAATACTTCAGCGTCAAAATTTAATTTAAGCTAGAAATTGTCAACAAATTTTACTTGAAGCCCTCTGTCAGGAGCATAATCATTTTATGTACCATAAATCTGCAACATGACCTCCCAGCTTTACTTTCCTCTCTGAATAACCCATGCCAAGGTTTGATCGCCTTCAAAATCCATAGCCCTGTGATTTTGGGTCAAAAGTTAGCATGATATGGTGATGGTGGTGGTGGTGGTGATGGTGGTGGTGGTGGTGGTGGAGAAAAACACACAACTTTTCCCACTGTCCTGTTTGTGTTCAGATTCTTACAGTAATGTCCCTGCTAAGTCACATCCAAGTTCCGTGAAAAAGACAACCGTCATATTTCTCAGAAAAAAATAACATAAATCTCATGTACTAAACTTCACATTATGTTTCATGTACGTTACTTAAAAGGGTATCCATCAAGGGAGAACATCGTGTTCAACGCAATGTTAAAACTGCCATCAAATATTACAGCTGTATATTCATTTTAATATCACAGGCTGGCCGAAATGAAAAATGAGAAACCATACATTATTAATGTCAGGATGGATATGCTCATATAAAAAACAATACCCTCTCTCCTTCAACAGAACCACCTTATATATAAACTGCTACCCAAAGATTAAATAGCGCCGATACAAATTATACGCTGTTAAAAAATACATGTCTGTACTTTATTTAACATCCCCTGTGTAGGAGCATTGGCACTCCCCAGCAGCCGTTTAGGGGAAGAGTGACGTAAGGACGTCATGTAATAGCGTAATTTACTAGAGAGATAGTATATTGCATTGTATTCTATTCTATTTATTTACATTCCAAACTATTCGTACATCGCTTCACAGCTTGAATACATTCGTCGATTTTATGAAACCTCCTAAATGACAGTACAGAGCACAACTTTTCAGGAGGCAGATTAATGTAATTAAATATCAATACGCCAATACTGATCCTCGATGATGTCATCATATTCACCAACGTTTTCTACCAGAATATATAATATTCTTCTGTAGGCCTATTGATATTGAATTACTTTTTTCTTCCTCCTGAAAAATTATGCTCTATGTTTTCACATAAAAGGTTTCATAAAATCAGCGACCATTTGGAACATGTCAAAAAAATCTTAATAGTACTACAAAGTCTTAATTCATAGTCACAATCTACTTGAAATACAGAATGTTTCCGAAGTGGTGTTACAAACTTTCAGGGATGATGGCGAAGGGCACATGTATCAATTTGAGATAAGGAACCCTGGTCCGGAAATGACCGAGTCGAAAGTTACAAGCAAAAATAGTTGTGTGGAAATGAAATAATTTTATTCCTCTGTACACCTTATTTATGTATATTTATCTGTACATTTTACACATACTGTATTCATCTGACGTTGTTTACGTTGTCTACTTACAGTATTCCATTCAGTGCGCTGTCTGAGGGATAAGGACAGGAAACTACACTAAAGCAATGCAGATAGCGTAATGTGTAACGGACATGGTCGGTCCTGATATGCACGTCTGTAGACAGCAGTGTATGTGTACAAATTGCAGTGTCCAGTCGATCAGTCCTAGTGAAATGGAGGAATACACGAGAGCGGAATAAGCAGATCTGATTTTCGAATACGGATGAGCCAATGGGAACAGTAGACAAGCTCACAGATTGTATCGGGCTAAGAACCCACGTAGGGGACATCCGGCCCATACCATTTTTTCACGACTGTGCCAAAGGTTAAGGGAAGGAGGGCACGTGGTGCCAAATTACAATTCCATTTCCACACAATTATTTTTGCTTCTAACTTTCGACTCAATCATTTCCGGACCATGGTTCCTTATCTCAAACTGATACATGTGCCCTTCGCCATCATCCCTGAAAGTTTGTAACACCACTTCGAAAACACTCTGTATATACAGAAGGTTTTAAAATATAGACTACTACAACACATATTGGTATGTATTTATTACAAGCATAAATATTCATGCAACGTTGTTGAATGTCAACAATTTACCTACAGAACAGAAGGTGTGAGAAATTAGCTACTTGCTTAATTTAGCCCTAAAAATCTAATGTTCTGAGTTTGATTTTTTATATCTCTAAATTAGATTGGCAAGCTTTAGGATCGGATTGATAACAGTTCTTTAAATATTTGTTGTTAAGGAATAAATGGGCTGCAATTTAAACTGCTAATTGTACCCCTTTCTGCAGAAGGAAACCAAATGAAAAAGAACGTAACAGCTCAATAATTAAATAATTCCAAGGGTCCATATTTTGATCAAAGATAATATACTTTTTATTTACGTTTAAGTTTTAAGTTTATTTTTCTCAGTTTAGATATCATAGGCATATATATATATATGTGTATATATATATATATATATATATATATATATATATATATATATATAGTGTTCAACACAATCCGTTCTGTTAATTTTATTCTGATTTATAATAGATCTACAGTTTAATTTGAAGAAAATAAGTTTTCCTGAACAAATGATGAAGAATGGGTGGAACGGAGAAAAATTCTCTCCGGCACCGGGACTCGAACCCGGGTTTTCAGCTCTACGTACTGACGCTTTATCTACTACTTCGGTACATCATAGTAATATGATACGCATAAGTAATCACTTAGTGATTCAAGACGGCGCTTATACCGTCGGATCCCGGCCACTTAGTCACTCGTAATGAGTGCACCTCTGTACATAATATGTTGGACATTGTGCCACTGTCACATATTATGACACAGTACATGAAGGTAGGCCACCGAAGGGAAACTGTAAGGTGAAACTTAAAATAAGAGGGATTCAATCCGGTATCGGAACTAGAAACCGGTGTGGCTTAGTGGACAAAGCGTCATTAAACAGTACTTTTTTTATCCTGCCATCTCAAGAAGAATGTTTTAAATTTTCTTTAAACTAGTTGAGGATGTTTCGAAGAGACAGCAGCACCACCTAAATGTGGATTCAATCAAATTAATTAATTTACATACCAGCCACAGACGCTCCAAGATGGCTGTTTCTGGAAAGAAGAAGATGGAACGTATGCATGTAGGTAAGTCACTGGATTGTTGATAATATTAAAATATTAAATAAGTATTACATGAAATAGGTAAATAAAACAATGTTCTCTTTGTTGGCATAATCCGATTCGTACCTTAAAATTCGTACACATTACTAAAATTAAAATATATGTACATTGTGTCTCCTATTGGAGTCTGGGAGACGTCAGAATTCTAGATTTTAAAGTAACACTTGTTATTCTGTACCATATTATAAAATAAAACTGAATATTCAATCAGAGTTAATCCAATTAACTTATGATGAAGGATACTTCGGTATATCACAATAATGCAATTAATTAGCTTACAACACATTGAGACCCAAGGTCGGTTAGGATACATAAATTTTGAGTTATTTTCATTACTTGAATATTTTTTTCCTAATTTTTTCATCAATACATAGTCCATTTTCAACATTATATTCAAATTTCATAGATTTGAATACCAAAAATTTTCCCCATAACTGAGCACCTTAAGATCGGCAGTAAATTAAGTTCAAATGGTCTAAGATTAATGTAGGCCTAATACAACATAAAGATAGCAATCAGTCAGATCATTTTCTGACCTTCAATCGAAAGTGAACTCCAGTTAGCGATGCTTTGCAACCGGGCCTAATAACTTAATAATACTTACTTACAAAAGGCGTTTAAGGAACCCGAAGGTTCATTGCCGCCCTCACATAAGCTCGCCATCGGTCCCTATCCTGTGCAAGATTAATCCACTCTCTATCATCATATCCCATCTCTCTCAAATCCAATTTAATATTATCCTCCCATCTACGTCTCGGCCTCCCCAAAGGTCCTTTTCCCTCCGGCCTCCCAGCTATCACTCTATATGCATGTCTGGTTTTCGGCCATACGTGCTACATGCCCTACCCATCTCAAACGTCTGGATTTAATGTTCCTTATTACGTCAGGTGAAGAATACAATACGTGAAGTTCTGCGTTGTTAAACTTTCTCCATTCTCCTGTAACTTCATCCCTCTTAGCCCCAAATATTTTCCTAAGCACCTTATTCTCAAACACCCTTAATCTCTATTCCTCTCTCAAAGTAAGAGTCCAAGTATCACATCCATACAGAACCATACAGAACAACCGGTAATTTCTAACTTTCAAATTTTTTGACAGCAGACTAGATGACAAAAGCTTCTCAACCGAATATTCTGGCCACGAGACATAATCATAAATAGTAATAATAATAATAATAATAATAATAATAATAATAATAATAATAATAATAATAATAATAATATTGTACGAAATGGAAATATAAAAATTGGAGATTTATCCTTCGAAGAGGTGGAAAAATTCAAATATCTTGGAGCAAAAGTAACAAATATAAATGACACTCGGGAGGAAATTAAACGCAGAATAAATATGGGAAATGCGTGTTATTATTCGGTTGAGAAGCTCTTATCATCCAGTCTGCTGTCCAAAAATCTGAAAGTTAGAATTTATAAAACAGTTATATTACCGGTTGTTCTGTATGGTTGTTTTTTTTATTGGGTTATTTTACGACGCTGTATCAACATCTAGGTTATTTAGCGTCTGAATGATATGAAGGTGATAATGACGGTGAAATGAGTCCGGGGTCCAGCACCTAAAGTTACCCAGCATTTGCTCATATTGGGTTGAGGGAAAGCCCCGGAAAAAACCTCAACCAAGTAACTTGCCCCGACCAGGAATCGAACCCGGGCCACCTGGTTTCGCAGCCAGACGCGCTGACCGTTACTCCACAGATGTGGACTGTATGGTTGTGCAACTTGGACTCTCACTGAGAGAGGAACATAGGTTAAGGGTGTTTGAGAATAAGGTGCTTAGGAAAATATTTGGGGTTAAGCGGGATGAAGTTACAGGAGAATGGAGAAAGTTACACAACACAGAACTTCACCTGACATGATTAGGAACATTAAATCCAGACGTTTGAGATGGGCAGGGCATGTAGCACGTATGGACGAATCCAGAAATGCATATAGAGTGTTAGTTGGGAGACCGGAGGGAAAAATACCTTTAGGGAGGCCGAGACGTAGATGGGAGGATAATATTAAAATGGATTTGAGGGAGGTGGGATATGATGATAGAGAGTGGATTAATCTTGCACAGGATAGGGACCGATGGCGGGCTTATGTGAGGGCGGCAATGAACCTTCGCTTTCCTTAAAAGCCATTTGTAAGTAAGTAAGTAGTAATAATAATAATAATAATAATAATAATAATAATAATAATAATAATAATAATAATAATAATAATCGTATTGGAGAGCTAGTGAATTTTTCACATCTAAAATCAAAGAAAACCGTTAGCTATATTTCAACATGTAGGAATGGTTTATAAAAAAAATTGTAATTCAGTGTTACTTCCATCTTAAAGATAGCGTCAATAAGCTATTTGAAACGTTTGGGTCTTCATTTCAGATGGGCGTGGTGCGAAATATAAAAACTTAAAGACATAAAGTAGCTCGGGGCATCAATTTCTGAATTGCTAGTGTCAATTAGTTAGGAGCAGGATTGGTGCCATTGTTGCACGCACGCAGCGCTCTGTGAGTCACGTATTTCTAATCTTAGGATGGAAGTCAATTTCAAATGGTTTACTAATGCCGGGCCTTAGTTACAGTTAAATTGTAGTGCGAGAGGAGCTGAGCCTTTAATAAGTTACAATTACGGAGTACAGATACAGAAAGGAGAGCGTAAATTTGATATGGATGAAGAAATCTAAAGCGAAACTCCTTATCCTACAAGCTTCCTTCTAAATTCTTAGTTCTACAGTTTTCCGATGAATAAAAAAATACTAAATTAATTAATCCATTTAAAAAAAAAAGATCGTTAGTTGGTCGGTACAGAAGATAATTACCGCCGTGAGATAACTTCAGTTTTAAGTAAAGTTATACACGTAATGATGCATATTATGAGGGCCTCAAATCTTAACGAGGGTATCGAATCATGGGGGGCTTTCCACAAATTCGGGGGTCGGTGTCGTGTAATTTATTACAATTGTAATTACTAGTAATTAGCAAGACCACCCACCACACATGGCAAAACATGCAACAATCATAATTGAACTTCCGGTCGTTGTGTACACAGTTCTGAAGACGCGGAGTGGAAGCCCTGGTCCTGAGTCACAATCTCTTCTAGGACATTGGTGTTCTGCTGTTGTCAATGTCATGGTCTGCATTGCCTCAGACGGTAACCCATCCACGTGCAGACCCCACGTCACGGGAGTCCCACAATGCGTTACTATAGTACTGGCGTTCATGAGAAATCCCAGAAAATCTTGATCTTCCTAAGTCATTATCTCTTCACAGGGACTTTAGTGAACAAACAAAAGAAACACTGAACATATTGGTTGGAGGTTAAAATGTCCATTTTAATACATCCGCAAACAGTAATGTCCACTAGAAAAATGTCCACTTATATAAATGTCCATAAAAATTAAATGTTCACAAATGAAGAGTCCACTGCAAGAATGATGGATGTCATTTGGAATACATTTTGCAGTAGAAGCAATTGAAAGTTTGAAATGCTTAGCGCTCAAAGCTTAACTGTGATTTTCCGATCATTACTGGACAATGACTATCAGTGTTAATGCCGTGTAACTCTCTATGTACATTCTATATGTCTTAAGCTATGCTTTGACAGTCTTGGTTCATTTTCGACAAGAAAGTGACATCCATCATTCTTGCAGTGGACTCTTCAAATACAATGTCCACTTATATAAATGTCCGTAGAATTAAATGTCTACTTGTTTTAATGTCCTATATATGAGATCATAAGTTTTAATGTATAAACAGACACAGAAATCTCCAATTTACAATGAATTTTTTATATAAAATGTCCTATATGAGATCATAATTTTTATGTACGTATAAACACACAGAAATCTCCAATTTACAATGCATTTTTTATGTAAAATGTCCTATATGAGATCATAATTTTTATGTACGTATAAACACACAGAAATCTCCAATTTACAATGAATTTTTTATGTAAAATGTCCTATATGAGATCATAATTTTTATGTACGTATAAACACACAGAAATCTCCAATTTACAATGAATTTTTTATGTAAAATGTCCTATATGAAATCATAATTTTTATGTACGTATAAACACACAGAAATTTCCAATTTACAATGAATTTTTTATGTAAAATGTCCTATATGAAATCATAATTTTATGTACGTATAAACACACAGAAATTTCCAATTTACAATGAATTTTTTATGTAAAATGTCCTATATGAGATCATAATTTTTATGTACGTATAAACACACACACAGAAATTTCCAATTTACAATGAATTTTTTATGTAAAATGTCCTATATGAGATCATAATTTTTATGTACGTATATACACACACAGAAATTTACAATTTACAATGAATTTTTTATGTAAAATGTCCTATATGAGATCATAATTTTTATGTACGTATATACACACACAGAAATTTACAATTTACAATGAATTTTTTATGTAAAATGTCCTATATGAGATCATAATTTTTATGTACGTATATACACACACAGAAATTTACAATTTACAATGAATTTTTTATGTAAAATATCCTATATGAGATCATAATTTTTATGTACGTATATACACACACAGAAATTTCCAATTTACAATGAATTTCTTATGTAAAATGTCCTATATGAGATCATAATTTTTATGTGCGTATAAACACACAGAAATTTCCAATTTACAATGAATTTCTTATGTAAAATGTCCTATATGAGATCATATTTTTTATGTACGTATAAACACACAGAAATTTCCAATTTACAATTAATTTCTTATGTAAAATGTCCTATATGAGATCATAATTTTTATGTACGTATAAACACACAGAAATTTCCAATCTATAATGAATTTTTATTCCATCTCTTGATCTTGACCTTCCTCTTCTGGCTGTCCATTAATTTTTAGGTGATAAGAAATCTCACGGTGGCAGCGTTTTACATCATTCCTGTCTTTGTATTCATAATATCTCCTGACGATTGTCTCTATCCGTTGTTGGTTTCTTTGGTAGCCTAACTGGGGGCCTAATATTTCGATGACCTACTCGAATTTGATGTATGAGAGTTTCGTCCTCATGTTGTTCATCTTCGATGTTTTGAATAAACCTTCAAACACTCGCATGATGAGAAGTGTTCATCTTCTGAAATTTACTATGAAATGCTTCCACTGCATTGTTTGTTCGTTGATGTCCTTGAAATGTCAGCATATACATGTTTCAAATTGAATGCGGACTTTTTTATACTGGACATTTTGTTGTGGACGTTTTTGTATGTAGACATTTTGGTATTGGACATTTTTTATACTGGACATTTTGTTGTGGACATTTTTGTATGTAGACATTTTGGAATTGGACATTTTTTATACTGGACATTTTGTTCTGGACGTTTTTGTATGTAGACATTTTGGTATTGGACATTTTTTATACTGGACATTTTGTTGTGGACATTTTTGTATGTAGACATTTTGGCATTGGACATTTTTTATACTGGACATTTTGTTCTGGACGTTTTTGTATGTAGACATTTTGGTATTGGACGTTTTTTATACTGGACATTTTCTTTGAGTACGTTTTTGTATGTAGACATTTTGGTATTGGACATTTTTTATACTGGACATTTTGGTGCGGACATTTTTGTATATGAACATTTTTTACTAGACTTTATTCCTTGGACATTTTGCTCTGGACATTTTTGTTTGTGGCCATTTTTCCTGTGGTCATTTTGAAGTAGCCAATTTAACCTGGAAGCAACATATTGTAAACTCTACTGTTGCATGTGTGTCTCGGTTTTGTACAATACAGCCTACAGTAATAGAAGAACATGAAATGGAAATTTTAACCGAGAATTAAAAAACAATGATTTTCAAGATGAAGGTCCTATAAGGATTACATAACTTATTTACTTACAAAAGGCTTTTAGAGAACCCGGAGGTTCATTGCCGCCCTCACATAAACTCGTCATCGGTCTTTATCCTGAACAAGATTAATCCAGTCCCCACCATCATATTCTACCTCCCTCAAATACATTTTAATATGATCCTCCCATCTACGTCTCGGCCTCCCAAAAAGATCTTTTTCCCTCCGGCCTCCCAACTAACACTCTATATGCATTTCTAGACTATCCATACTTGCTACATGCCCAGCCCATCTCAAACGTCTTGAAGAATACAATGCGTGCAGTTCTGCGTTGTGTAACTTTCTCCATTCTGTTGTAACTTCTTCCCTCTTAGCTTC